>NW_006239004.1:1544374-1578638 GCF_000226075.1 Solanum tuberosum
TGTAAGTGAAATGTATTAGAAATACAGTAAACTCACGGTACATCAAGGATCACGAGTGACTCCAAGCTAACCATACTGGCATATCATAAGCATACTTAAATATCTTCAACATAATAGACAAATTGTGCGAAATCTTGAACCTGAGATCAACTGAAATGATAGGGAATACCCATTCTAAGTCTGAATATATATAACTTAGTTTAATGACAACTTAAAGATCAAACTCAAACCAAAACTGAATCGAAACTATGTATGAATAAAAGCCTCTACTAACTAAAGATGCTGAGACATGTCCCCAACTACTTCTAGCAAACACTGAAACTAAAAGACTGAAAATGGAAAAATAACATATCAATCGTCCTCGAAGAATGTGGACTCACCACTGATGCTGTTGAACTAGAGATCGGTAACTGATCTACGCTTGATCTGGATGTTGAGGACCTGAACCTACATCACGAGAATATGTAGCGCAGAGTATGCGTCAATACATGAAGGTATTGAGCATGCAAAATAGAATAAAGTTGAATAATATAACATAAGTAAAATAGATCATACAGATCAATGATATAAGATAACCCTGAAAAATATGCTAAACATGTTGAATATGAGCTAACTGAATGTAGTGACTAAGTTTATATCATACTGAAACTAATACCTGGTCAATACTAATAACCGACATAAAACCACATGAGCTAAATATGGACTCCGATGTACACGCCCTATCAAGAGGAAGCAATATACCTTGCCAAGGGTATGGAGGCATGACTGGCATGATGACTAAGTATAATGCCCACAGAGGGGACTTACATACGGAGGCACGTAGTTCTGGGACTATGAGGGTGACTGACCATAGTCCAACTAGGTATTGAGTCTATTCCCAATAGAATGTATAAAATACAACAAAACCGTAATAAACTGAATAGCTTGAGATTATGACGTGTTAACTGAAAATGCAACATTAATTTACTGATAATGAAACATTCTTAACTGAATCATGCATATCTGAATAAACTGACCTATCAAGTGTAATTCATGAACTAAACGAATCTACACAGCTAGGGTTCTAAGTTCCAAGTAAGAACTAAGTAATAATTCCATGAAAAACATGATAATCTTATTTGGATTAGTTTAATAGCTAGATCACAACATGAATCTAAAGTTCTAGAAACCCTAGGTCTAAACATGGTGTAGAGAATCGAGAATCTAACTGAATTCTAAGGACCTAATGGGTGAAAGGAACCCACTAGTGAAATCCCACATACCTGGTGACGAACTTCATGGAAAAATATTTCGATTTCGGGATGAAACTTATAAGAAACCTGATGGTTGTTCTTGGGAAGATTGCTAGACTTTTCTCTTTGTTTTACTCTAAGATCGATTAATTCTTGGAGAAAGAGTTGACTAGGGTAAGTTCTAATTAAAGTACTAGGCTAAAACTTAGTTAAACGACATAGTTTAGGTGTTCAACACATAGGGGAAAAGACCAAAATGACCCTACTTAAAAATTGACGAGGGCTGACCACGGCCCCATAGGGACCATGAACCGTCAAGCTGGTCGTGGTCCTTGGTACAGTGGTTGTTGGTTCCTGGGACTCCCCTCTACGGTCCACTTCACGAACCATGTGAAGTATCACAGACCGTGAAGATCACCATGGCCCTTCACTTGGGCTAGGGGTTTACTGGCATGGCTTCACAGGAGCAACCATGGCCCGTCATTAAGACCACGACCCGTGAAGTGTCCCGTGGTCTGGTGACTGAGTTTGGTGGGGTTCTTCCTGGCATACACGAGCCTCCCCATGGCTCATGGGGTGGTCCATGGCCCGTGAAGGGTCCCGTGGTCCACCCCTTCTGGAAGGGCGTGAGCTACGGGCAGGTTAGCGGACGTCAATAGACCGTTGTTACTTTCACGGTCCGTGAACACTGTCGTGGTTCATAGATTCTGGTGTTTTCTGCTGCATTTTCGAAGTTTGGATTCTGAGGTATTACATCCTTAAACATAATATAACATAGATGAGAAAACCTTTCACCAATGAAAATTCATATGTGAGAAATGTCGTTCACAATCATGATCATCATAGTAAGTGAGAAATCCTTTCACAGTATCATAAATAATTTCCTTTTAAAACATCATTAAATCATTTATAATAACTTCATAAAAACATGCATATCTTCACAAGTTCATAATTCATAAATTTATGAGTTCATCGTAGGTTCATAGTTGAAAACCCATGATTTAGGCATAGGTCAACATACTTTCAACTAAATTTCATGTATTAACATTGAATAATGCATTTAAAGACTTAATCAATCATAATGGGATGAAGCCCACATTTACTAAATTGAAACCCTATTTTGATCAGTTGGAAATTGGATTGGAAAATTGAAATTGGTGGGGACCCCTCGGTGAAAAGGACTCCATGGGTGAATACAGACATACCTTGATGCTAGAAGCACAAAAATAATGGAGGATTGGAGACTTGGATGAACTCTAACTCTTCTTTTTCTTCCATAGATTTGAGAGAGATTGGAGAGTAAATTTGGTTTAGTTTTGGGAATTTAGGAGAATGGGATTTCAATGGGTAATTTTAGTCCCCAAAAACCTTATATAGGGCTTGGGTTAAAAGAAAAAATGACATTGTTTTGATTTAAAACAATTAGGAAAAAGACCCAAAAGCCCTTGAAAATAACGGTTGACCCATTCCTACGCTTTGGACCTACGGTATGTACGTCCTTCTACGGACCGTCCTGGTCGATTGTAGAAATGATCATAGACCATTTATTTGGTCAACTTTTGACGGAAACAATCTACGATTTGTAGGTCTATTTACGGACCATATATAAGATTGTATAACCCAAGTTGTAATGCCTTCCAATAATGGGAAGTGAACAACGAATGTCTATAAGAGACAGTAGAAATTGGGATCCCATGCAATCGCACAATCTGACAGATATAAAGCTCGGCTAACTTCTCCACCGTATACTTCACCCAAATCGGGATGAAATGGGAGGACTTGGTCAACCTATCAACAACCACCCGAATAGAATCATAACCATCAATGGTGGTAAGTAGTCCCATAACAAAGTCCATAGTGATTCGTTCCCACTTCTTAGTAGGAATAGGCATTCTCTAAGATATACCTCCTGACCGCTAGTGCTCACATTTTACTTATTGTCAAGTAAAACACCTCGAAACAAAATCTGCAATATATATCTTCATACCACACCAGCGATAGTGCTGGCTCATATCATGGTACATATTTGCCGCACATGGATGGAAGTAATATAAGGAACAATGGTCCTCATCAAGAATCAATCTAATCAACTTACCCACCTTGAGCACACAAATCCTGACCCCAACTCTCAAGACAGTATCATAATCAAGGACAAACTCATTTGCTTCCCCTTTGATCACCTTGTATCGAATGAGACAAAGTTTCTCGTTATCAAATTGACGCTCACGAATCTGCTCAATTAAGGAAGAACGAGCCTCAATAAATGTAATCAAACCATCAGTCTCCTCATAAATTTGCAACCAAACGAGACTGTTGGCTAACCTCTAGACATCTCTAGGCAATTATCTCTCCTCCACACTAGTAGTGGCATTACTTCCCATGCTAGAAGTCTTCCTACTCAAAGCATCGACCACCACATTAGCCTTCTTCTATACAAGATAATTATGTCATACTCCTTCAGTAGTTCAAGCCGTCTGCACTGCCTCAAGTTCAAATCTCTCTAAATAAAAATGTACTTAAGACTCCGATAATCTGTGAAGACCCCGCAATGAACTCCATACAGATAATTTCACTAAATCTTAAGCACAAACACTACGGCTCCTAACTTTAAATCATGGGCAGGGTAGTTCCTCTGATAGGTCTTCTACTTCATAGAGGCATAGGCAATCACCTTACCCTTTTACATTAGAACACCACCTAACCAGACACTAGAAGCATCACAATAAATAATGAAATCTACACCCTTCTTGGGTAAAATCAAAATAAGAGCTGATGTCAACAAGGTCTTATGCTTTTGAAATCTCTTTTCACACTCATCAGACCACTGGATAGTCACACTCTGCCGAGTCAATCTAGTCAAGGGAGACATAATAGTGCAGAAGCTCTGAATAAATCGCCGGTCATAGCTCACAAGTTCAGCAAAACAGTAGATCTCAATAATTGATGTAGGTATGGTCCAACTCTTCACTACCTCGACATTGATTGGATAAACCTTAGTACCTTCCTTGGACACCACGTGTCCCAAGAATGCCACATAGTCAAGACAAAACTCACACTTCAAAAACTTAGTATAAAGCATGTTTCCCTCAACCTCTTGAGTACAATCCTCAAAATATCGATCATGATCATTCTTAGTCTTGGAGTACACCAAGATGTCATCAATGAACACTATTACAAAGAAATCCAGATAAGGTTGGAACACCTCATTCATCAACTCCATCAACGTTGCATGGGTTTTAGTCAAATCGAAAGACATCACAAAAAACTCATAGTACCCATAACTAGGTTTGAACGCTATCATAGAGATATTCGATGCACTAATCTTGAGGTGATGATAAACTGAACTCAAATCAATCTCAGAAAACAGAGATAACCCTTAAAGCTGATAAAACAAATCATCAATACGAGGAAGAGGATACTTGTTCTTTACTGTCACTTTGCTCAACTATTGATAATCAATACACTTCCTCATGTTTTCATCCTTGATCCTCACAAACAACACAGTCGCACCTCATAAAGAAATCCTAGGGCGAATAAACTTGTTATTCAATAAATCCTGCAACTGGTCCTTGAATTTCTTCAACTCAGTTGCAGTCATAAGATAAAGAGGAATAGAAATGGGCTTGGTGACCGTCTCTAAGTCAATGGTAAAATCAATATCCCTATCTGGAGGAACACTTGGAAGATCAGTAGGAAACACATCAGAGAACTCTCAAACAACGGGCACAAAATCCATGGGAGGTAGCTCAACACTAGTATCCTGAATGAAGACCAAATAGGACAAACACCCTCTATCAACCAATCTCTGAGCTTGAATAAAGGAGATAAGTTTACTAGGGTATGAACCACTAGCATCTATCCACTCAACTCTTGGGACACCCGGCATCTCTAAGGTCATAGTCTTAGCATAACAATAAAGAATAACATGATGTGGAGAGAACCTATACATACCCAAGATAATATAGACTTTGTATGTGATATACATCTCAATCACTTTTCTTATGATGTATTAGATGGCTTATTTAAACTAATGTTAGACTTTTGCTTTGTCAAAACTCTTTGATATATGAAATGTTATCTTTTAATTCTACACTTCTATTATCTAGTATGATGTATGCTAAGTGGTTTGTGTAGGGCCTCTGGTGGTTCAAAATGTCATATTGCACCTAAGTTATACTTTGGGTCGTGACAATTGTGTACTCCCAATGAACAAACAAGGGTTTCTCTTTTTTCAACAATACATATCTCTTTGATTTAAGACAACATATCATAATTTGTTTCATTTTGATTAATCCCTGCATTGAAAGAGGAATTTTCAGATTGAATGATAATAGAGGTAGAATCGAAAGCATATGATTTCCATTACTCTGATACTAAGTTCAATTCTTGAACATAATAGTTCTTTTAAATTTAGTTGTTTCTAAAAGGAGACATTTACATCAATATATAGCTACTGCTAAGTTACAATACATAGAAAGAACTAATCGATGGTTATTTAACCTAGAATGAAGGGCTTAAGATAAACTTCCTATTTTACAAAGATTATTAGAATCAATTAATTTTCCTATTTACAAAGATTACAAAATTAAGCCTAAACTACCTCTACATTAAATACTTTATTTTTGTCAAAATAATCTCAGAATCCTTAAATTGAAACAATAAACTGAAAATGGAAATGTGTATACCCATAAAGAACATTTAAAAGGTTGTAATTTCTCACTAAAACTAGTATCCTTAAATAACATGACACTCCAAAGACTAAAATTCCATAATTTAACAACTTAGGACCTCAAATCCTCAAAGAGTCTGACGATACCTATGATCACATCATCAGAAGTATCGATCTCAAGCCTCCCTGGAAAATCATAACACTAGCACTTACGGCCACCTGCAGTTTGAGTAGGACCTCTACAACCACCCTGTGGAACATAAACACCTCTACATGAAGTGCTACCACCTCTACCGGACTAAACTCTGCCTCGACCCCTGGTCGGAAGCACTGAATCCCTAGTTGGAGTAGCTGAATAAGAACGCTAAGGTCCTGAAGAAGTTTGTAAAGGACATTTTCGCATCACATGACCTAGATCCCTACAAGTAAAACATGACCTAGGAACAGATAACTAATGTTGTGAAATGGACGAACTACCATAGGCACCTCGGCCAAAACCATAAGATTCTCGGGCTGGCTTCCATTCTCAACTGCTGGCATAGAAGCATGAATTAGTCCACAACGCTGGAAGGAGATACTACCTCTATATGAACCCCTGCCTCCAGATGAGGCACTAGAAAATTATCCAGATGACCAGGCCCTCTTGGGCTCCCCAAACTCTTTTAAGACCATCAACTTCACCTCCTAAGCGGTGCACATAATAGACTGGAAGGAAGCCCCCTCTCTGGCTGCTCTAAACACATAAGATTTGACGCAGAAAGTCAACCCTCTCACAAACCTACAGACTCTCTCTACCTCATCCGGAACATTAGTCAAAGCATGCTTAAAAGGCTCACAGAAATGGGCCTCACATGCGGTCATAGACAAACTATCCTGAGTCACTCTCTCAAACCTCAATTGACTCTCCTCCCTCATGCTCCAAGGAATGAAGCGGTCCTACAAAGCACTAGATAATGCATCTCACTCCACTGGTAGAGATCCAACTTTTCTAGACCTCAGAAAAGTCCTACACCATTCTCTAGCGTATCCACAAAGCTGAAGTACAACAAGCTGGACACCATGAGCATCCACCATACCCACTGCCTCAAGCATCTTATGGCACAAAGTGAAGAACTCACTAGAAGCCTCACTCTTACCACCCTTAAACTGGGGGTTTAATCTTCTCAGACATTTTGTAACAGTGCTGCTCTAAACACATAAGACCTGATGAAGAAAGACAACCCTTTCACAAACCTGCAGACTCTCTCTGCCTCATCTAGAACAATAATCATACCATTCCTGAAAATCTCACAGAAACGGGCCTTATACTCGGTCGCAGACAAACTTTCCTAAGTCAAGCTCTCAAACCTCAATCGACTCTCCACCCTTAAGCTCCAAGGAATGAAGCGGTCCTAGAAAGCAATAGAGAATGCATCCCAGTCCACCGAAGGAGATCCAACCCATCTAGACCTCACAAAAGTCCTCCACTACTCTCTGGCGAGTCCACAAAGGTGGAGTGTAACAAATGAGACACCACGAGCATTCACCATACACACCGTCTCTATAATCTCATGGCACAATGTCTATAACTCATGAGCATCCTCACTCTTACCACTGTGACACTGGGTGGTTTTATCTTCTGGAACCTCTCGTAACATTACTTCTCAATTGTCGTCAGAATAACCTCAAGAGCAATTTTAACACCCACAACCAGTGCCGGAAACCACTGGTGGCCGACCCACCTGATCCTCAATACCCGGAGTCTGCTGCTAACCTGAGGTCTGCTCCCCTACCCTCGTTTAAGAACGCTATGGCTTACATGTCATACCACACTAAGAGAAGTTCTCCAACACACCTAACATCCTCAACAAAGTCTCCTAAAACAAAGGAGCTCCAAACTTGGGAGAAACCTAGTCATCAGCAACCTCAGTTTTTTCCTTAGGATAAGCCTTTTTAGCTCTACATGTTGCTGGTGCCGCTCCATGGTCACAAACTCTAACCGGTTCTACTCCATGAGCACGACCCCTAGCTCGAGCTCTACCTCTACCCCTAGTTGGGGTTTCAACAATAGCCTCGGGGACTACCTCCCTCCTACCACTTGAAATAGAAGCTCTAGTCCTCCGCATCTGCCAAAACAACATGGAGAAACTCAACACTAGCGAAGGTAACCACACACAATAAGAATTGATGAATAAAAGGAAGTTTCCTAACAATCTTTGTACCCTCTGAAGATAAGTACAAACGTCTTCATACCGATCCTCAAGACTCTACTTAGACTTGGCTTGTACACACATGAACCTATGAACCTAGGGCTCTGATACGATTTGTCACGGACCAAAAATGGACATGATGGCACTTTTCTATTCCCACCAAGATAAGTTAGCCTCAACAGAATGAACATGAAAGAAATGCAGAAAACAATAAAGCAAGAACAAGATCAAGCAGAAAACTTATTTATTCTACTAAAACCCCCAAAATCTGGTTGTCACATGTAGAAGTCACTAAATACATAAAGTGCAGAATTAAGAAATAAATACAAGTCTCGGTATTTTTTTCTCAAATAGATCAAAAGTTAAAGAAAATAAAAGTGGATCTGCTGGGATGACAAACAACTGCCTCTCAATAGTCATTTGACAAGCTTTGGATAGTAGAGAAGAAGGACGATCACGTTATACCGAGCTCAAAACCTACACAAGTGTAGAAGAAAGGAGTGAGTACCAAAAACAAGGTACCTAACAAATAACCTAATAAACAATGCATCTATCTAGAAATTGAATACCTCTTACACTCCAACAAAACCAACTTAAACTACAACCAGCACAGAAATAATCCCAACCTAGCAGTTCTATAATGCATAACTCACAAGTCTCAATAAATCACCGTTAATGGTCACTATTCAACAACAAAATGAATTTAGTAAGTCAATCTCGAAGTCAAGTAGATCAAACACACGCAACAAGTGTATCAATCACAATTAGCAAGCAAGGTATACATAAGCATCAAATGCCTTTAGTCACAATAATCAACCCCTCGCCGAAACCATTTCTCATCGGTACCATTGATGAGTCTACAAATTAGGCTCATTTAAGGCTATGTTTTATTAGAATTAGTTTCCTCAAATGCATATTTTGTCTCAATATCTTATGTAAATCCTTAAGTTTCAGGTATTTGGAGTTTGAGGCAAAGCATAGACAGTACTTAGCAAGAAGAAACAAGGCGGATGAAAAGAATGAAGGAATGAAGGCCTGAAGATCACCGAGCCCTGTTGGCGAGTCGCTGATCGGCCTGGATATCGCCTTTTGTTCCAGTATATTGAGCCCTAAAGGAGAAGGTCAATTCCACGATGAAAAGAAGCAGTCGGCACATCGCCGAGTAGTTTCGCTAAGCAGTACTTCTATCGCCTAATGCCTCAAAATGTGAGAATGTTGACCGTAAAAGCTAGAAGGCGATGAAATCGACCAAAAGGTAGATCGCCGAGATTATCGGCGATCCCAACTAACAGCGCCGAATAGTCCTCCGCAGCACAAATTTTCAAACACTATAAACACTTGTTTTGAAATTTTTATTATCATATCACTTCTATTATTTGAACTTTTTACAATTTCTGGAGAGTTCAAGTTTTAGAGGGTTTTGGAGACTTTGTTCTAAGACCTTGAAGATTCAAAGAGTTTCAACTCTAAGAAATTGGACGTGGGTCTCGAAGATTCTTCACTCTTGACGTGTTTTAAGACTTAATTCTTCATACCCAGTTGATGGAAACTGATATTGGTTTAAATTTTTATCTCTTTTACATATCTAGCTTAAACTCCAATTCTTGGGGTGTGATTTTGTGAATATGGGTTAAATTATATGTTGGGTCTTGCTTGTTGATGGTTTATTTGTTGTTTCAATGTGATTTCGTTTAGTAGTTGTGTATGAACTTAATGGGATTGTAGTTAAAAAATACGATTTCATCTTAGTGTTTTTGGCTTGCTCGAGAGAGTGATTGTAAAACTAAGACTACTAAATTGATAGCCAGTAGTATTGGGTCAACATGGGTTCAGCTCGAGAGAGTGAACCCTAGTCCTTCTCCCACACATTCAGCTCGAGAGAGTGAATGAGCTAAGGTGGAGGTTGTGCTTAATGCGACAACTTGGTGTTCGAGAGAAATCGAGTTGATTCGAGGTAAGTTGCTCGAAAGAGAATTTACCCCCACTATAGTCTAGCCTAGTCACAAATGTTCAACAATTTACTATCAAAAGCATGTACCCGATAGTCTAGTTTATCCCATATTCCTATCACATCCCAAGAATCCCGTCTCCATATTTAGTTCCCTTATATTTTCTCTTTTTAGTTGTTAATTAATACAAACCTTCATCGATAATTGATGCTTACGTCACTCCTTAGATTTAGTATGTTTTTATTCGTTAATATTTATAGCTATGACTAATTAGAACTTGATTTTATTTTTCTACTAATTCTCAAAACCACTCTCTGTGGGAACGATCCCAACCCTTGGTTGGGTTATATCACTACACGCGATCATTTGGCACTTGAACCGAAATAGTGTCAGTTGATTACGTCGAACATCAAAATGGCGCCGCTGCCGGGAAATGATGTTATTAGAGAACTTGTAGTTAAGTAGGATTTTCATTCTTGTTAGTTGTAGTTCTACTTACTTAATTTTAGTTTTGTTTTGTTTGTTTGTGTAAATATTTCAGGAAGCATGAGTGTTAACGGCAACAACTGCAGCCGGAGGGCCACCAAGACGACATCGGAAATTTCAACGATGTCTCAGAGCCCAACATTAATGACCCCCATTTCATGGGAGGTATTGGGCCATCTGTTTACCTCCTGCCGAAGTAAATGTAGTGTTCCATATAACGAGCACTATGTTGCAATTGTTGCAACTAAAGGGACTTTTCAGTGGATTGGCTCATGAGGATCCTCGCAAGCATCTTCGAAACTTCGTGGATGTGTGTGGACCATTCTCTTTCAAAAACATCTCTCAGGAGTCAGTCCGGTTAAGGTTATTCCCTTTCTCGTTAATGGAGAAGCGTGCAAGTGGCTGGCGGAGTTGCCACACGAATCCATCACTTCTTGGGAGGAGTTGGTCACTGCATTAAATGTGCGATTTTTCCCTCCCTCGAAGATGATGACTCTTCGGGACACTATCCAAAGCTTTAAGCATTTGGAGGGCGAGCCAATTCACGAGACTTGGCTGTGATTCAAGAAGTTAGTGCTCCAATGCCTAGTGCTCCAATGCCCAACTTATGGCTTGCCTGACAACATATTGCTACAATATTTCTACCGGAGCCTAGACTCGGTGAACAAGGGCGTTGCTGACCAACTTTCTCCAGGAGGATTGATACAACATCCTTACGTGATAGCAGCTCAGCTATTGGATGGCATGACCACGATAAATTGGGCTTGGTACACCCGTGAAGATCAAGTCTCCCTTCTTACATTCAAATTAACCAAAGAGCAAATGGAAAATGATCAGGAGAGGGACCAAAACATGGCCAAGATCATGACACTTAACATTTTGTCAAAAAATGTCATGGGAGCTGGTGCTCGGGGTGTCAATGCTGTGGGTATCGGGTGTGCAATTCTTGAGGAGACGAAGTGTGAAACCTTGTATAATGAGGAGGTAAATTTTCTAGCCAACCAAGGCGGTGGTTATCGTTCAAACTACCCAAGGTAGGGTGGTAACCAAGGTTGGGCTAGAGAGAATGGTTGGAAGGATCGTGACAAAGAATGGATTCGGAAGGTGGTAGGTCTGAGGATATGCTCTCTCGTATCCTCAACAAAGTTGAAGGGTCAGACAAAATTTTGAAAAAAATGAAAGAAGATGTGTCCAGCCTTAGCCAGACCGTCACCTCCCATTCAGTGTCGATAAAGAAGTTGGAGACCCAAATGGGTCATATATCGCCTCATCTCAATCCGAGACAGCAGGGGGGTTTGCCTAGTGATACTATGGCTAACCCCAAGATTGAGGTTTGAAGGTGGACTTGCGTCGTATCGCGACATTAACTAAGGCGTTGTTTGGGAGGCAACCCAAAACCCCTTATCAATTTGTATTTGTGTTTTGGTAAAATAATGGTGTGTTGTTTATACAGGTTGAATTGTGGAAAGTGTTCAAAAAAGTGCAGGGTGGCGAGCAACATATCCAATCGGCGAGTCACCAAAGAGGTCGACCCGACCTAATCCGCCGTTTGACTCAAGACATCTTCAAATTAGAGTTTGTAAAATTCGGTGAACATATGAAATTATTGGCGAATCGTCGACCATGTCGGCGATCTTGACGGAGACAGCCGTTGGGACCCCCACACTCACTGGAGGTTCTATAAAATTTGGCGAGGTAAATGAACACTCGATGAATCGCCGAGAGGATAGGCGAGCTTGACTAATGTCACCGAATGGGTGAAAACTGGACGGTTTTGCAGACCACAGGTTTAAACGTTTCAACCTCCTTCACTTTCCCCCACTTATTATCTTCCCAAACTCACACCTGCACACTAGTTCCTATATTTTCACATTTTTAGAGTGTTTTTTGGTGCTGATTTGTGATCGGAATTGGATTACATTGCCGCCTAGCGTTTCAATCTTCTCTTTATTGACACAAAAGGTTGGTGTTCTATGCCCCAAGTTTATTTTATCAAATTTATACTCATTTGCAATAGCCTGATCTTGTTGAAGTGTTCTGATCCTACCTGATAGGACTAGATTATTTACATGCATGATTTAATTTGATAATCTTGCTCGAGTAGTTGTGATTGTTGAGTTCCGGTAATTGCATGCCTTAAACTGGATTAAAATTTAAGGGGTTGTGTTTGGGTGTTATGGGTCCTACCTTAATTGTGTTGATGCATGCTTTGATTTTGTTTTAGGGGGTTGCAGGGTTGAATTTGAGAAGGTGAGTTGAAAATAGGCACGTTGGGCCGTTTGGCGAGCTGGGTCGAGCTCGCCAAACCACTTGGCGGTTCGCCTAATGTCCCCATCTCGCATTTGATTTCGTGCTTTATTTGATGATTGATTCTATAACTTTTGGCGAGAAGCTTGATGTGGCCAAAAGCATTCTGTGACTCGCCAACAGTCTTCTCTTTTGCCCTTTATCTGCACCCCTTAGCCTTTGTGCACTGAAACTTTCGGTGAGCTTGTCCTTGTTCGCCGAAATCTAACAGCGACACTCCAAGTGGTTTTCCCATCATCTATTTGCTGCAATTCTAGAGCTAATCCTTTAGGCTAGCTCGATTTAGTTCGCCTAAGAAATTTGGCGAGTCCTTCTGAAATTGTTCTGATGTGCTTTTGTTTAAATTTCGCTAACTTCTCTTCGAGATTTTACAGACATAACTAAATCAAAAGTTGTTGAAAGAATAATGCCAGCTCAAGAAAAGTTCAAAGGGATTGTGATAAAGGAGGATGCAGTTACATCGAAAGGAAAAGCTTCGAAACTACCCACAACTACTGGGAAAGGCAAGGGCAAAAGGCCTACTTCTGCTAGGAAAACCATTACCCTGGACCCTAATATTCCTTCATGGGCCAGAGGATTCTACAGGGTGGTGCATATCTTTCTGGAAGACACAGTCAACAGAACTTGGTAAAGTTGGCACTGTTGTTCCTCCTGAGGTGACCTCGGGCAATGATGCCCAGGCTCAGGGTGATGCATCGGGGCACTGATGCCCAGACAGATGGAGCGACTGTTTAGACAGGATTTCCTTTTTACCTCCCTCTTTGTCTTTATTTCTTTTCACTTTTGGATATTGTTATTTGCATTTAAGGACAAATGTTTTAAATTGTGGTGGGGTGTGGCCTACTGATCTTTAAAGACGTAATCAACTGACACTAGTTTGGTTCAAGTGCCATACGATCGTATGTAGTGATATAACCCAACCAAGGGTTGGGATCGTTCCCACAAGGAGTGGTTTTGAGAATTAATAGAAAATAAAATTTAGTTCTAATTAGTCATAGCTAAAAACATTATCGAATAAAAACATATTAAATCTAAGGGGTGACGCAAGCATCAATTATCAATGGGGGTTTGTATTATGCTAACAACAAAAACAGTTATTAAGACTTAATTCTTCATACACAGTTGATGGAAACTGATATTGGTATAAATTTTTATCTCTTTTACATGTCTAACAAAAACCCCAATTCTTGGGGTGTGATTTTGTGAATATGGATTAAATTATCTGTTGGGTCTTATTTGTTGATGGTTTATTTGTTGTTTAAATGTGATTTCGTTTAGTAGTTGTGTATAAACTTAATGGGATTGTAGTTTCAAATACGATTTCATCTTAGTGTTTTTGGCTTTCGAGAGAGAGAGGTCGTAAAACTAAGAGTACTAAATTGATAGACAGTGGTTTTGGGTCGACATAGGTTCAGCTTGAGAGAGTGAACCCTAGTCCTTCTCCCACACATTCAGCTCGAGAGAGTGAATGAGCTAAGGTGGAGGTTGTGCTTAATGCGACAACTTGGTGTTCGAGAGAAATCGAGTTGATTCGGGGTAAGTTGCTCGAGAGAGAATTTACCCCCACTATAGTCTAGCCTAGTCACAAATGTTCAACAATTTACTATCAAAAGCATGTACCCGATAGTCTAGTTTATCCCATATTCCTATCACATCCCAAGAATCCCGTCTCCATATTTAATTCCCTTATATTTTCTCTTTTTAGTTGTTAATTAATACAAACCCCCATCGATAATTGACGCTTGCGTCACTCCTTAGATTTAGTATGTTTTATTCGTTAATATTTATAGCTATGACTAATTAGAACTTGATTTTATTTTTCTACTAATTCTCAAAACCACTCTCTGTGGGAACGATCCCAACCCTTGGTTGGGTTATATCACTACACACAATCGTTTGGTACTTGAACCGAAATAGTGTCAGTTGATTATGTCGAACATCAACCATATCTCTAGACGGAACCATTTTCCATCGGCTTTATATCAATCCTCTAGCCGGAAATGACCTCGGCAAAATAGCACTTGCTGGCAATGAGCTCGACATCACAACACTTGCCGAAAATTACCTCAACAAAATAGCACTTGTTGGCAATGACCTCAGAATCATAAACATCACATGTCTCATCATGGTGTTCAATAATCAATGCATACAAGTAATATCACAACACATGGAAGAGACAATAATTCATGCAATTCAAGTCCACATTCATGCTATCAAATATTCATCAATCAATCAATAAGGGTCACAACCAACCAATTCACAGCATAATGTTCGTCACATAGCACTTTCAATTTCAACTCCTTTTTATTCATTAAGATTTATCAAGTGGACAATTAACCAATCACCTCATCCCCATTACTCCCAACACACAAACAACAAAGGAAATACACGAATTCTACTAGAATACAATGCTTATGAGATCACTTGACTTAAATCAATCAATAATCACTCCAAGAGTTGATTATTCCCTTTCTGAATCACTTTCGAAGCCAAACATTCTATAAAAATCAAGTATTCACAATAGATTTCCAGAAACAACAATACCCACACCAATTCTTCGAAAAATGGGTCAATCAACACAAAACTCATTTCCAAAATTAAGTTTTGAATTCGAAATTTAAAACTTGAAAATGTTACTCGAGGTCTTAGGAACTCATTGGTGATAATCATTTCAAAAAGGGACTCAAAATTATTTCACAATCACCATTTTACTAAGTTCTTGGGTTCTTGAAGATAACCCTAAATTTCTCATTTCAAAAGCTTCATATGAACACTTAAATCCATAATTAATAATGGGTAATAGAAGAATTAGAGTGAAGAATTGTTACCCAAAAGTTTCTCCTCGAAAACTTTGTTCAAATAGCCACCCCAAAGCTCCCAAAACTCCGAAATAGAGAAGTGGGGTTGAAACCACAATTTTAGAAATACATTATGCCCAGGTCTCAAATAGTCATCGTGATCGCGACCTAGAGTCACGCGATCCCAATGACTAAAAGCAATCAACTCATTAAAGTTGATCAACACGATTGCGGTAAGACTCACCTGATCGCGATGCACCTCACTCTACGTGATCGCGAAGAGGGAGCCTCGCAATCGCGATGACTAAAATGGTTATGCACTAGAACCAAAAACCAGCAAAATAGAAAAGTCATAAAATCTTTCGAAAAGACCCTTAGACATTCGTTCAGAACCCCATATACACAAACCACATATGCAAATCAATTATACTCAACATTCCGGACTCAATGGAATCATCAAAGCACAAAATTTGAGGTCTCCTTGACTCGACATTCATAAAAACAATAAGAAACTAACTCGACGCTTAAAATGCTAAAATAAGCTCGAGATCTCTTAAAAATCAACCAAGACCTTACCTAGGCCTAAAATCATCCCACCCCCACCTCCCGAGTCTAATGAAACTCTCGAAAATCCGATCCAAGCACCTGAACCTCAAATATTGACCAAAGTCAATCCAAAGGCTGAATTTCTAAAATTTTACAACTTAGGACCTCAAATCCACAAAAAGACTCCTAATCATAAACTGACAACTCTCACGGGTCAGATTTCACATTTTGAGATTGATGGAATAGATGGAATTTTATTCCGACACTCGAAACCTTAAAAGGCACCAAAAATCACTTTTTTAACAATATAAGTCTTTCAAACTCAAAACTTACAAAATTCTCAACTCTTAACTCAAATTCCAAAAACAACCTTTCAAAACTTTAACATAGAAGACTCATGGTCAATATCGAGAGAGCAAAATGGTAAATTTCACGGAAAAATAAAAATGATCAACCAGGTCATTACAATATATTTAATAAAGTTACACTCCTTAACACAAATGTGCACTTAGCTTAGTTGGTTATGCATGCTAGTTCCACAGTCTAAGGTTGTGTGTCCGAATCTGGAAATTGTCATTTTTTGATGCATTTGAAGTTCTCCTCCATTCACTCTTCTCATAGGCTTATACATAAAAAGTATTTAATATTTTTTTAAAAAAAGTAATTACGACTACATTTCAAAAATTACTCGTGGAAATTGTTTTTATAATTTTTTTGATAAAGTTCTTTTTACAAAAGGTATAGTAATGAGCGTGAATCGCATTTTTATTTATATATTGTTCTTTTTAAAAATATATGGTGTCAAATTATTTTATTTATTGTTTTTCATTTTATATGGTGACGTCCCTTACAAAAAATCTTGTGTATGCCACTACTCGGAGCATGAGAAAAAAAGACTTGTGTGCTACTCGTTTATAACCTTATATGAATTGTTGGTAGTATATGTTTTCTTTGTAAAGCCATTGACAGGGGCCTCTCTAACCGAGATTTTATTTTTAAGTTGAGATATTTATTTTCTTGATTGTGTGTGGTTGTTATGCGCCTTTGGGAAATTGTTCAATAGGATCGGCTCATGCCCAAATTTTGGCATCAAGTGACAATTGCTCCCATCGAATTTGGGGTGTTATGGTAATTTATATAATTGAGAAGGCATAAGTGTACACAATAAGTTATCCAAATTTAGGTATGTTAGTATAGGTTTAGGATCATTCTGTTGATTCGGGTGAATCCTATATGTTGCCTAAATATGAAATTATTATACATAATATTTCAGAGAGAGAAACACTCTCTCCACTCTCTAAAAATAAGTGTAAAGTCGACTACTACCAGAGTACATCCAGCGCTGCCCCCAAAGACACCGGATGACAGGAAAACCCATATGGAGATTGATCCAAGACTGGACGGAAATGCAAGTAAAGCCTGCACTTGTTTCGTTTAAAGAAGCTCTGAACACACCGGCAGCTAAAGCTAAACCCCCAAATGTTAGCAATCTATGTGGTTTCTTTGAAGCACAAAATGGATATCAAGCCGACAAATTCAGGGAACAACAACAGGAAGATAGTGGGAATACTGTAATCCTTTCTGAGGAGGATAAACAAAGGATTTATCATCCATGATGTTACTCAGTAATCATCACACTTTTAGGGGAAAAATTAAGCCATCAATACCTTAAAACGAGACTAAAGAATATGTGGAGTCCCACCGAAGAAATCACACTTATTGATTTGGGACATGATTACTTCATAGTAAAATTCTCTAAGGAGGAAAATATGAAAAGAGCAATCCAAAAGGGATCGTGGTTCATAAATGGGTATTTTCTTTTAATAAAATGTGGATTCCAAATTTCGTAGCGTTGGAATCGAAGGAGAATGTTTTAGCGATATGGGTCTGGTTACCAGAATTACCGACAGAATTTTACGACCATGCCATCTTAGCCAGAGTGGAAAAGAGACTAGGGAGATTGTTAAAAACTTATGTATGTACATCAACAACGTTTAGGGGTCGATATGCACGAATTTGTATTGAAGTGCCATTAAATGTTCCGGTTCAAAAATCTATACAAATTGGACACCACAAACAATATAATTATACAAGGGGTCCAACATTTTTTGCAGTAAATGTGGGGTCCTTGGTCATAGCTTGCTTAATTGTCCATCCCAAAAATTAAGAGGGCAAGCAAACACTGATATGGAAGCAGAACAACTAGCAATTTAACAGGCACCTAATAGAGAATCAAAACCAGAAACATCGACCTCAGACAGGGAGGAGGAACAATGGCGAACGATGTGCTTCTTAAAAAAGAAAAAACCTAGCAACAAGCTCATGACAGAGAAGAAGTTGGAAGAGAGACCAGGTATCAATGTCAAATTATTTGAAGCAGTACAGGTTGGTACCTCGAATATAAATAATTTCATTACCGGAAAAGCTCTCAACAATCCAACCAGAACCCAACTAATTCCTATAGGGATAATGTGAGTTCAAGTGGTTGTGCCCATGAGGATCAAACAAAGGCGTCATGTACGAACATTCCTGAGCCACCAAACAGTAAACCAAATGATGTCAATAATACATCAGCAGTTGAATTAATTATCTCAAAAGAAAAGATGAGAAATAACCTGCCCCAAAAGGAAGCTACAGGAACCTATGATATTACGATGACCCCTAAAAATATAATACCCCTATTTTACCTCCTAAAACCATAGGTAACCTAAGACCTGCACTATCCAATACCAACTCCACCCTTTTAGGAGTTGAGATGGAAGTTTATTACCACCAATCTCAAGATGATGTGGACATACCTACACCCATACAATTAGATAGCTGTGGTGAGGAGACAGAAATAAATCCATAAAATATATTTGTCCTTGATACTATGCCACCCTATACCCTACAGATGACCTTCTAAAAGTAGAAAGAGGCAATAAGGACAATAAGGAACTTTTATTTAATATTCCTAGTACAATAACTCCAAATAATTCTTTTTCTAATTTTGGTAATGGTATATCTATTCATATCCAATCTATTTCTATAAAATTGCCACATATACCACATAATACCAAGAACCCCTTTTTTAGCGCAACAAAGGAGGAACACCTTCAGGAAAATGCTATTCCCACACTCTCCCAGCCACTCTACGAACCAAAACATAGAGAACATAATGAACCCACCAAATAACTTCCCGACGCCCTTCCCACCATTCCCTACGGTACCAATAACAGTAGAGGAAAACACTTTCTATGCTACCCAATCTCCCCCTCAAAACCTAGTTCCCCAGTCTTGGCTGAAGGTGGGCCTCCATGATCAGGCCCTATCATTCTCAACAATAGTCGAAGGGAGGGAGGTAGTAATAGTTACTCAGAAACCTACCTTCATAACCCAGGTGGTATCAGAGGGGATGAGGTTAGCATGGGAAGCTTACAATCACCACATATGGATGTCCATTGTTCTCCATTCACCCCATGCTATGATTTACCCTCAACTCCCCTTTTATCAACCAGCGATCGGGGAGATGCCACTTTTCAATCCACTAGCTTGGGTCCAACAACAAGATCTATTCCTCTTTCCACCTTTTTTCTCTCCTCACCAGGTCCACGAAGTAGCGATATCTCCACGGAACATCCCGATGGAGGGGCAAGAGGAGAACCAGGACAACACGACGGAGGAGGGTCTCAACTCGAATAATCCAACCCATGTAGCATCATCCTCGTAGGTACCACCTTACCCTCGTCCCCCCCTATCCTCCTTAGTCGTACGTCCAATTGCAGAACCAAATCCAAGTATACATGAGCTAGAAAAAATGATGGAATTGATGAGGGAAACTTCAACAGAGATCTGGGTTTTAAAAGAGGTAAAAGTAATGCCATTCAAAGAACAATTTGAAAAAAAGTGCATCCTAATTTTTCCTCCAAATTTAAGAAAAGCATCAATAGATATACGGCTCCCTCGCTCGATGGGGATAGGGAACTTTATTGTGGTAGTGAACCCAACTCTGAGGGTTTGGACACCGTTGAACGAGAGGCCAGTAACGATGATAGTCCCACCCAACATGAATAGATCAATGAACTTAATAATCTGGACATGTAGGGGCGGTAATAATCAAGATTTTCATACAAACTTCAGGTCATTAATAGATTGGCATAAACCACCACTAGTTTCTCTAGTGGAAACAAAAATGAGTGATCACCAGGTACTAATAGATGAATATCCGTTCACTAACATGATCCAAGTTCCATCTATTGGAAACTCCGGAGGCATGGTCATTTTGTGGGATGATAACATTCTGGAGGTGGACAATATCACAACCTCAAGTCAGGAAATCGATGTTATGGTGAAGGTACGTTCTACTAACGACTCTTGGCTATTTAGTTTTATTTCTGCTAGTTCATGTACAAATACGAGGAATATATTATGGAACAATCTGAAAAGAATATAAAACACCTATAACGGTTGTTGGCTATTAGGGGACGATTTTAACGAATTAATGAGTAGTTCTAATAAATCTAGGGGTAGACCGGCAAATAGACCCCAAATGTTTGACTTTTGGGATACAATAAATCAATGTGAGCTCATTGATCTAGGTTTTAAACGGGGGGAATACACGTGGATAAATAAAAGGTTTAGAGACAAAGGGAAGCTTATTTTAGAACGACTTGGCTGTTACCTAGCAAATAATAAATGGCTACAAAAGTTTCCAAATGCCCAAGTACACTACCTCCCACATACCCACTCTAATCACTGCCCCTTGCTCATATCTCTGTTCCAAAATAATCAAAAACGTCGACACAATATATTTCGTTTTGAATCAATGTGGACGACTCATCCCGACCTAAGGAACATCATTCAGGACTGTTGGGTCAAACATCATGATATAAGACATGCCATTCCTGATTTTAAAGTAACAATTACCTAATGGAACAGGCAAACTTTTGGGAATATCTTTCATAAAAAAGGAACCTCCTAAGGAGAATCGAAGGTATACAAAACTCTAACAGATATAAATCGAGTACTTTCCTTATAAACATTGAATACGAATTAACCCAAGAATTTAACTATGTATTAAAGTAGGAAGAAGATTTCTGGAAATTAAAATCCAGAGTAAATTGGTTGAACGATGAATACTCGAATACGAAATTCTTCCATTAAACTATCCTAAATAGAAGAAGAAGAAATAGAACAATAGCGTTACAAAATGAATTTGGAGTGTGGACTTATGACCTCCCTGGTCTGCTAACCATAACACTCAAATTCTTTGATAAGTTATTCCGCTCCTCACTAGAAATAGCCTCATACACTGGAAATGATACTCAAGCCAAAAATAATCATGTCAATCCCCAAATTATGGGGGACACTCCCACAATTGATGAGATAAAACAAGCAGTGTTTTCCTTCCAACCTTTCAAAGCCCCAGGCCCGGATGGTCCACACCCCTTCTTTTATCCAAAGTATTGGGACATAGTTGGTAATTCAATCATAGAACTATGCAAACAAGCTTTCCAGGAAGGTAAAATATCTAAGAAGATTAACCAAACTCATGTATGCTTGATACCCAAGGTTAAGGGGGCAAATACTCTAAAAGATTTCAGACCTATTAGCCTATGCAACACCACATATAAGACCATTACAAAAATCATAGCAAATCGACTTAAACCAATAATGAATGAGATGATAGGACCCTACCAATCGAGCTTCCTCCAAAAAAGGCAAGCCACGGATAATGTGATAATAGTCCAGGAGGTTATATCACATTTCCAAAAAATGAAAGGTAAGAAGGCAAATATGATGATCAAAATCGATCTAGAAAAGGTTTTTGATAAGGTTGAATGGTCCTTCATCCGTGAAACACTTATATATTTTAACCTTCCAACACACCTCATAAACCTAATTATGTCATATGTTTCTCCTATTAGTGTTGCGATACTAGTGAATGGAGATTACACTAACTTTTTTGAGACTTCTAGAGGTATTAGGCAAGGGGATCTTATATCCCCATACATATTCATACTCTGCATAGAAATGCTATCTAGAGAGATTGGAGCGGAAGTTAAAAAGAATATTTGGCAACCAATTAAAGTTGCAAGGAAAGGGCCCTCTTTGTCCCATTTATTCTTCACAGATGATCTAATATTTATGGGTAGAGCAGACACCATTAATGTTGCAACCATAAATAAAGTGTTATCAAAGTTCTGTGAGAAATCTTCAAAAGTAGAGAAGGTTTAGTGGTCAGTAAGAAACTCCTCAATCAAGATGAATGAGACCTTTCATGGAAGTCCATAAATTACTCCAAATCCAAGCTTATATTCTCCAAAAACTGTAGTACAGAGCTGAAAAACAACATATCCCATACATTAGGCATAAGGAAATGTACCTATTTTGGTAAATACCTGGGTTTTCCAATTTTTACAGAAAGTCCACTGTTGAGCGATTATCAATTCATAATTGACTATCTTAGCCAAAAACTAGCGGGATGGAAAACAAAATTCTTAAACATTGTGGGTCGAACCACTCTTGCTATGGCATGCTTAAATAACATTCCCACGCATATTATGCAATATATTAAACCAGCTGCAATTACAAAAAAAAATCAACCAAATACAGCGGAATTTCATATGGGGATCCACTAGGGATAAAAGGAAACTACATATGGTTGAATGGAAAATACTTACAATTAAAAAAGCCGACGGAGGATTGGGTGCCTAAATGGATGAATTGAAAAACAATTCCCTACTGGCAAAACTTGCTTGGAGGGCATACAACAATAACACCTCTCCATGGGCAGCCCTATTAATAAATAAATACTCCCCAAAAGGTCTTAATACAACCAATAAAATTAGAACAAACAACAATTATAGCAGGACATGGAAAGGGCTAAGTAAGGGATGGGAGGTTTGCTTGAGAGGCCTTAAATGGTCGATAGGAAAGCGGAAACAACCTCTTTATGGTATGATAGGTGGTTAGAAAATGGTAGCGCTCTGAGGGAAGTTATACAAGGCCCCCTGACAGGAGCTGAGAGTACTATTAGAGTTATGGATATCCTAACAACAAATGGTACATGGAACCTCAACAAAGTATCTTTCGAGTTACCAAGTTCCATTAGAAACCAGATACATGGAATATACGTACCAGTCTCAGCAGGAACCAAGGATAGGATATCGTGGTACACAAGTCCCAAAGGAATACTCACGCCTAATTCTGTATATCAATTTCTTTTAAATAATGAAAAGAAACCAAAGGATGGGGGAAACTCTTTTAGCTGGATTTGGTCGCTGCAATGCCCCAACAAGATTAGATTCTTTCTCTGGCTATGTAAGCACGGTAGACTACCAACTTGCCATTACCTGCACCACATAGGAATTCAAATAAATAAGACATGTTATTTTTGTAACAAACCTGAAACTATAAGGCATATCTTCCTTAATTGCCCAAATGTTCAAAAGTTTTGGGATGCCATTGGTCTCAAGAGCACCATAAGAAAAATCAACAACACACTCATGAGCCATGTTGGTTGGAAGCCATTAGTAATGAAAAACTCATAATTAACAAGAATCTCCAAAGGAAACAAGCCTTCCCTTTCTACATGTGGAATATATGGTTAGTAAGGAATGATAACTTCTACAATCGGAAAAATAACATCATCAACCTTAAAACTCCCTATATTCATGCGGTTGAATACTTTAGTTTAACCAACACTCATAGAGTAGCAACAAAGAATATAATGATTCAAGTTGGGTGGAAGCCACCCGAAGTGAATATTAAGCTCAATACTGACGGTTCAATGAACAAGGTGACTGGAATAGGGGGTATATGAGGTGTGATAAGGGATAATCACGGAAATTGGGTAGTAGGCTTCATGGGATCTCTAACAACATTAGCTCCTATCAGAACTGAAATCCCAGCCTTGGTGAATGGGCTAAGACTGGCTATCCTACACAATCTAACACCTATAGAAGTCTCCATAGATTACAAAGAGGTGATACAATATCTAAAAGATGATCACCCGTCATACTTTAATATATTATCTGATTGTAGGGATCTAATCAAGCAGTTGGGGAGGCCTCAGGTGCAGCATAACTACCGAGAAGAGAACAAGGTGGCAGATATCCTAGCTAAGGAGGGAGCGAAGTTGAAAAAGACCAATTCTATTTTAATATTAACAGTTCCACCCTTGTTTGCATTAAAATATCTAGAAGCAGACAAAGCTGGAACTCTTTTTGTTAGGCATTTGTCGCCCGCTAATACTAATACTCAATGTAATCAGGCTCCATCCCGATCCACGCATGATATCTATAGCCATTCACTGCCACTCTCTTGTTGATGCATATTAATCTATAATATATTAATATCTTTTTGTACCAAATTTTTTTTATTATACATCCTTGCTAGAAAAACATGTTATGTATGGCTTATACCCCGACAAGGTTCAAATGACTTAGTTAGTGAGGTTGAAGTCAGACTCTACGTTCTCAGATAATGAATCATATCGGTTAAACTTAAAATCTCTCATAATGAATATAATGATGATAAAAGATGAAAATGATCAAAGTCAATCCCATGATTTCAATCTTTTAATTTCAGTCTGTCTTACTTATGTTCTTTGGTTGCCATTTTATGTCATATCTACAATGTCTTAGTCCAAGCTATTTCACATACAAGTATAATTTCATATGTACTAACGCTTTATTTTGGGACCAGTGTATTTCATGGTGTAGGTTCAGACATGCATCACGATCAGGTTATTCACTAGTATCTTTCATGTATTAGTTATTGACATAATACATAAATATTACCTTTAACTTGGCTTCAGCGGACAATTATGCCCTCCAACTTTGAGCGTGCACAAGTAGACACTTAAACTTGTGTAAAATTGAACAGGTAGACACACATGTCCTACATGGCATAATACATGTAGGACGCCACATAGGGCACAAAATTGCCATATAGGTGTCAAGTAGGACAAATGTGTTCATTTATTCAATTTTATACAAGTTTAAGTGTCTACTTGTGCACACCCAAAGTTAAAGGTCATAGTTGTCAACTGACGTCAAGTTAATGGGTCATCTTTATGTATTATGTCATTAGTTATTGGTGAGCCTCATATTGCTCTTGGGGGCATGGACATTTATTTTAATTTTCTAGTGATAGTTATGTAGGGGCCATGTCCTAGTAAAACATTGTTACTCATATCGTGTTACAGACTTTATAGACAGACTAAAGTTGATGTCCCAATTTATTTAATGTATTCAACTTTAACATTAGCACCATTATATTTGGTAACTCTTGTTTTTATTAAATGAAAATCATTTCTTTTACTGATTATCTGCCTCAAGTTTCATGATGTCATGCTAGTTGTTCGTTTTGACATATTATGATATCGAATGTCGATTCCTCTAAGGCCAGAATAAAAAGCAAATTCTTAGAACTTCATTATGTCCAATAGATGGATATAGTTTAGGAAAATGTTGCATAAGTCATTGCTCCATATGATGTCAAATCAACATCAAAGAGAAAGTAAGATGGATACAGTTTGTTGATCAAGAGTTTTAATCCCCTTCCTATCCTTGAAAGTTGAAAGACTCTCTGGGTGAATTCTATAGGAAAGAAAATATTTTTCACAAAAATGATAGTTTTTTTTTTTAAAAAAAAATCAAAATAAAACTTTTTCAAAAAATATTTTCAAGGAAAAAAGTAATTTCTTACTTTTTTTTATTCGTCATCTAAATCGTAAAAAATATTAACTTAAAAAAATTGTACATAATTTAAACAAATATTATGAGAGTGGGAGTAGGGGGCGGTAGGCTTGTCAGCTGATAGGGAGGGGGGGAGGGGGGGGGGGTTAGAGAGTGGAGGCAAAGATGAGATGTATTAGGACAGATGGGACACCATTACTGTGAAATGTCACATGTAAAACTTATTTTTCCTACTTATAATAAAAAAAATTAAAAATTCTCATTTTTATAAAAAACTTTTGTTAAAAAAAAATATATTTTGATTAATAAACATAAAAAAATGGAAACCATGCCATTTGGAAAATTGTTTTGTACCGAACAATATATACAAGTGTAAAAAAGACCACAAAATGACAAAAGACGATAATATATCAATTGTTAGCTTATGCATCATTTTCATTTCATCTCATTTCTCTTATTTCTCATCCATCAACCAAAATTTATTTATACAAGCTTTGTTTTTTCGACAATTTATTTATTTATTTATATATATACGTACGTATGTAGTTCATGTAGTGAGGTAGATAGCCCCACCCTCACTTGTTTAACATATATATAACTTCATAAAATGAAACTAATTAAGCATCATTAGATGGACCACTAGACAAAGTCGTACCATTATGGATGGGTTAGATGTTCCATGTTATGGTTGGTTATTATATTCGGAATATCTTATGTTCAAAAGATTAATTAACTAGGTATATATATGATTCATTCAAAAATGAAAATATAAATTTTTTAAATTATTCTTTTTAGGGTGTTGTGCAAGTTTTGGAGAACTTCTCGATAACAAAACTAAATTTACAAAGCGTAATACCCTTTTATTTCATTATATGAAGCATGTTGTGATACTATTGTTGAACCTTTCTTGGGTCTTGACAAGTTATCAAAAGAATTGTAATACGTAATTGTGCTTTTATGACATTTTTTAAGGATTGGTTTATCTAACATGTTTATGGATGCAAGTAAGCTATTGCTTTCATGAACAATTAATAGGGTTAAACGTTAGATAAAACAAAATTAAATGTGGTCCCAACCTAAACCAACCTACTCATAAATTGAAAGTTAGGGGCAACACTCGTTATCTCAACTATCCAAATCAGTTTAGTCTTTTAAAAGGAGAGTTTGAACCCACAAGTAATCTTAATTATATTTTCCTCATTAATCAATTCTGTAATACTTTTATTAAATTAATCAATTTCGTTTTTATACGAATTAAGCAAATTCAGATTATATTTGGTTTTTGACCTTTAACTGACAAATTGCATTTATGCATGCAAAATCTGTCTAAATGTCACGTATGCTGACCGATGTAATTAATTATTTCGTTTCCTTTAGTCAAATATATGTGAAAAATAATTAAAATTGTTCCGCTAAAACAATTTATGAATGTTATGGCAAAAATTTTGAATTCTTAGCTTTGTGAAAAAATATTTGTGGAAAATAATTTAATTTTATAGATATAAATTATTTAATTTGTAGCTAAATACAAGTATCATTGCCATAAGATTAAAAATATAAAATAGCCATAAATTTTAAATTTTCATAGAAAATAAATCAAGTCATTCGCCACAATAGAACATATTGTGTCTACAATATAAAAGTTGCTATAGATTAAATTTGTTGTGGAAAAAGAGTAAGAATATTTTCTACAAGTATATATTTCGTAGCAAGAATATTATACTATTATAGCTACAATACAATTTTTTTAGATAAGTATTAGTCCTTAGCCACAAACCATGTAAAGTCTGTAGCTGACTTTTAGCCACCCTACATGTTGCCACGAATGCTACGAAAAAATATTTTATGGCTAAAGCATTTAGCTACGAAAAATTGCATATTTAGTTATAATGTGTTTTGTAGCTTTAAGTCCATTTTCTTGTAGTGATTGGTTGTCACGATCTTTCATATCGAGCTATTGAAGTACCGCGTCGTGCTATAATTAGACACCTTTGGGGGGGACTAGCACGAGCAAAAATGATCGAAAAATCTACCGTGTAGTGTAAAATAACTCAAAATCACAAATATGGTAGTGATTGGAGTAGAGGTGAACGATTTTGTTACTCAAGGAAAATTTGGTCAGGATAGTCTACTGGAGTTAAATTTGGAACTCAAGAATTAGTTTGACTTATTCATGATTAAGCATATCGCAATAATGCATCACCTTGCTCCCATGTAATTAACGACACCTAATAATGCTTTATTGGATTAAAATGACTATTATGGCCTCTAATCTCCGTTTACGTTTGACTTGCCACATAATGAAAATTAACTTCAGTAAAACGTGATTATGTGGTGGTGTAGAAACAAACAGAGGATGAGAAAGAAAAAGGAATGGTAAACGGCAGTGGGCTGAAAAGAAAAGAAAGGACTCCATTTATTAGCAAATTTCACTCTCCTTCCTTGCCTCTCTCTCACTATCTCCCTCGCCCCTCTCTCTCCCTCTCAACTCACAATGATGATCCAGGTGTATATAATTGTTTTTGTATTCTATAGATATATTACCGACAAATTATATTTTCCCAACAAATTTCGCAGGTGAATTTGGCGCCATATTGCGCAAATATTTTACTTGCGACATCACTTGGGAAAATATATCGGTGGTTACATTATCCCTAGGTAAATCCACAGGTACATGGACAAATATATATATTTTTAAAATACTTTTTTATCCATAAAAAAATCTCCAGGTAATTTATCCTACGAATTTACATGGAGATATTCTCGTGAAAATTTATGTGGAATTTTATTACCTGGAAAATTATTTGGGGATTATTTGTTGTGGAATTAGCTGGGAACATATTCTTGGGGATTTACCTACGAAATTTATTACTTGGGGAAATATTGGGGGATTATTTGTTGCGGATTTAGCTAGGGACTTATTGTTGGGGATTTACCTACGAAATTTATTACTTGGGGAAATATTGGGGGATTCTGTTGTTATGAATTTTTCTGAAAATTGTTTCTTGGGGATTTACGTAGGATATTTGTGACTTGAAATTTTTTCTAGAGATTTTGCTAGCTATAGATTTAGTGAAAAAAAATTAAATTTTTTTTTCCTTCCATACTTACCTTTAAATTTGTACTATTTGGAATCTTTTTCTTTATTCAATTCAAAATATTACTGAATAATTAATTATTAAAGTCTTAAAAATTAACAAATTATATAAAAGGACACTAATAACACAAGTAAAACTAATTTGTATAGAAAATGGATATAATCGAAGATTAAATAAACATTAAATAAAGTATTTAACTGATGAACACGTGAAATCAACAAAAGATGCTCAAGGAAACTAGTTTGTTGGCATGGATGACTTCAAATGTATTTGAGTTGAATCAACCTTGAGGGATTTTCTTGGAACTGTGCATACTTGATATTTTTAATATAATGGAACTTTTTTTTTTTTAAATCTAAGGATTTTTTTAAAATTTGGAGTCCTCGAGAATATTTTCTTAAAAATATATTTACCAAAATTAAAAACTATAATAATATAAAAAATGTCAATGACACTAGAATAAATTTTATTGTTAAGTATTTAGAATACTTTTAGATTAAATGAATTATTATACAATAACATCAATCTAATACAGTGTTGGAACATTACCACAAATGTCAAGATCAACATTTTTTAACTAACACATATTTAATATTTAATCTCACCAAAAACCAATTATGATACCATTTTTTTTCTTTGAAATTGAAATTATATGGAAAAATAGCTATAATAATTATAATTAATTTTCATTTAATATTATTTGATAGTAAATTGTGTATTATTGCATAAGTTAAGCACTATTTTAAGTAGAAAAAAATTACGATTATATACCTTATTAATGTGAAGTTTAATTACCCCCTTGTTGATAGAATTATATAAACTGGAAAATAAATATTTTTATTTGTATATTCAATTGATATATTATTTTTTTACCGACATTAAAATGATAAAATTTCTCTATAGTTAGTTATTAAATGATATTTATTTCCCAATATATAATTAAGTATTTTTAAAAATATAATTATTAAAAGATAAATTTAAATTGTAAATACCGCACATACCTAACAAGATATACTATCAATTATTGGTTATAACTTCCTTCCACATTAAAGTTATAAATATATTTATATTTTTAATTTATTTATTTTATAAGAACTTTGTATGTATAATTTAAATTTTGTCTACGTTTAATATGCTTAGTTAATATTTGCTTAAATTTCTTAAAAAATTATTAGAATATCTTCATGCGGCTTTACTTATGGAAAATATGGTAAGAAAATTCCGATTTTGTTAATTTTTACCAAAAAAAATCCGGATTTTAAAGTAATTTTTGCAAGAAAATTCGCAAGTAATTTGCATGCGAAATATAAATCCCTATGTAAATTACTTGGGGATTTTGAAATTCGCAGGAAATAATTACCTACGAAGGTTTTACCATCGGATTCTTTTTGGTAGGAAAATCCGCAGGAAACTAATTTTCCTGCGAATTTTCATATACAATCCCTAGGAAAATCTCTAAGTAATACACACTTTTCTTATAGCGATAGCAAACCAAAGTATAATTGTGAATTGTTATTATTGAAACTATAGTTAAGGAGTCCTATTTAAGACCTAATATTTGCTATTTTTGAAAGTTTCTCTTTTTTATTTGTATGTTAGTGCTTAGATAAATATTAAATATATTTGGATAAAGAATTATCAGTAAAGTTAAAGTGTTAAAATAAATTTAGTAGATAACTTCATAAAGATTTTAGGGTTAGTTTCAAATATATACTAGATGTTACAAGTTCATTGCATTGTGTGGATTATCCATTAAATTTATTCAAGAATTAATTGGATTCATGTATGGGTGCTTCCAAGGTGATAAGAACCTTAAGGGATAACTATGTATCTACTAGTTTGGTGACCTTTGGGAGTGATATCTCAACACTATAAATAGAGATATCACTCACCATTTGGAATACACAATTGAATAAGAAGAAAAGTCTTCTCCTACATCTACTTCTCTTGATTTCTTCTCTTTATACTTATATTTCTTTGAAATTGATTTTATAACACATTATCAGCACGAATATGCTCTAAAAATTGTAGTACTTCGCAAAAGAGTTGTAGTTGAAACACTTGTGATCAAGAACAAGTTCTATTTATTTTTTCTTGTTACACATTTATATTTTCAAAAGTTCCTCTTATACTAATAATTTATTTTAGTATATATGTGTAATATGAAGAGGTAGAACATATTGGTTTATTTTACTATAACAATTTTATACATTTATTTATGATTATACTAACAATTCTTCGTTTCAGAAAAGAACTGAAGAATAAAGAAGTAAATTTTCATGTTGATTTTCTGTTAATTATGAGGAAATTATGAATATTTATAACTACTAGAGGTGATAAAACTCTTAAAGTCTTATTTTGACTAAATTTGCTTCTATAATTCTTGATTTTTTTAAAGGCTCGTGACTGAGTTCTATTGATTTTGACTTATATGATATTGAAATATTGTTTGTACTTATGTTGTATTGACAAAGTAAAACATGTTTATGATTGACAATATGAGGATGTTGTTTTAGTATATTAAAATATCAAGAATTGAATGGCCAATCCAATGGCCTTTGACCTAATATATGATATTGATTGAAGGGTAAGATGATGAATTCAAGTCTCATCGCACCAAAAGGGTAAAATATCAGGTTAAAGTATGGATGCACATAATGAAAAATGTTTGAGGATAAGAAGGTAGATTCAAGTTCTATCGCACCAAGAGGGTAAGACATCAATTTGAGTTTTGATGCACCATGATGATAATGTATTGGGTTCGAGTCACATAGAATTATGGCATAACATGCCTTATAAGGATAAGACATTGAGTTTGAGTCTCAATGCACCACAATGATGATAAAATAATGACTAAGGCCAAAATAATATATTTTTGATGAAAAGTTTTGAAATTTGTCCCATTGATCCCTGAAGAATGTGGTAGCAGTATATGATAAGTTTGAAATTCGCCCAATTGCTCCATTCTATCATATGAATGTGGTTGCAGTGAATAATAAGTCTGAAAGATGATAAGTGATTAAATATATGAATAAGGGCGTGAAAGATCAAAATTATAATAGTCATCATTGTGGCAATTATGAAAGGAAGAACACTATGGGTTCTTCAAATAGTCCTTAAAAATGTGAAGGTAATTATTATCGTCTCAAAATGGTCTTTAAAAGGTTGAAAGTAGTTATTGTGATTTGGTATAAAAGGTCATTTGACACTCATTTTTTGCGGACCTAATCTAGTAAATTTTATGAATCCTCCATCAAAATAAAAGAAAATAAAGTGATTGTGCACTTTATCTTTCAAAGTGATGTTGAGCTGGGTCATGTAAATATGTCAAATATAAAGATGTGACATGTATAAATGGTTATGGTCAACTCATGAAGAGATTGTGACTTGTAATAAATATTGTGAATGTTTGCATATTCTTGAAAGTGAATGTGTCAAAATATGAAGAAAAAAAATATATGAATAAAAAAAATATTCATGTATGGTTGGAAATATGCCACAACTCACCTCTACAGGAGGTTTGAGAGAAATAAATAAATTTTATTTGGTAGGAATGGTCAATGGTTGTATACACATCATAAATATTATGATATGTTATTGTTAAGTATCTAAAGGGCAATAAGAAAGAAGTAATTTTTGCCTATAAGGTTGTGGCCATGACCAAAATAATATTATTGTATGGCAATACAAATTTGTCATTGGTTGTGTACATATGGTACGACAAAAGAAAACAAGAAACATGTCTTGCTTATAATAATTTTAACCATGACAATAATAATATAACTTTCTCCTTGAAGGAGATGTTCACCATACAAATGGTGTCATGAAATATGTGATAGTACACAAAATTAATTATAAGCTCTAACGAGTTGTGTTATTACCAGAGGAATAATAATGTGGTTGTAGTAAGTCTCAAAAGAAACTTTCTAAGTTTCGGATGAATGAAAAGAAATATTGAGACTATAAATTATGAAAAAATTTAATATCTTTAGATTACTACAACCGAAGCAGGTTATAAATATTTATGTAAAAGATTACCCATGTTTTCCTCTTGTTTGTTGCACACAAACATGAACATGCTGATGAAATTACATGCAAAAGTAAACTATAAGTGTACTAGAATAAAGATCAATTGACATGATTGGTTGGCCATTCCAATTAAAATATGATGCAAAAATAATTGAGAATTCACATAGTTATATACTAAAGAAATAAAATATTCTTCAAGAATTCTCTTGAGTTGCTTATTCTCATAATAAATTATTATTGTACCAACTAAGATTGGAATTGTATTTCCTGAAATTATTTGGAACATATAAAAAGGTGAATATGGGCTCATTCACCTGCCATGTGGATCATTTGCAACTATATGATAGATGCTTCTATGCGATGGTCTCATGTGCTTTGTTGTCAACTTACAAATTGGTGTTTGTAAGGTTGTTTGCTCGAATTGTTAAATTAAGAGCACAGTTCCAAACTATAAAATTATACTGATAATGCGGTTGGTTTAGCAGAAATTGTATGCCTCCAATTATAGCTAAATCATTAATTATGAGAACAAATCTCCCAAAAAAGAAATTTGGTATGAGATGAATTTATTTAACATGTAGCAACGCTTGTATGTATCAACCCAACAAAGATCCCCTATCAAAATTGGTTCAGGGTCAGAAACCAAATAATTTTCATCAAAAATATTGAATGTATGGTTATGATTTTAGTTGCTCCACCATGCACAAAGATGAATTCCCAAATAAGGTTGTGATGAATGTTAGATTTTCTAACAATAGGGGGAGACATGATTGTCACGCCCCGAGCCTACACCCCGGACGTGGCTGGCACTCGAAGACCATTACTGGCCCCAAGTGAACCCTTGTCCTGGCTTACTTAACTCAGCGGAAGACTCTAAGCATGATTACAATGATCAAATGAATTTACTTAAATAACTTGATAATATAACTTAGAATTTTAAAAGAATTGAACATTCACCTTGACCAAAATGGCAACCCAAATCTTAACATACGATAAAACGAGAACACTAAAGGACTAATACCTGACTCTCTATCAAGCCTCTAAACAATTGAGATGGATGTTGGGACAATCCCCACAACATCCTAATGAACTAAACTAGAAAGCGATTAAAAGAGTCCTCCGGAATGCGAGGAGGCTCACCACAGACTCTGAGTTCTCAAGCTGGATCAACGAGGTGTTGGATGCTAATCCTGGTTACCTACGTCTGCATCATAAGATGATGCAGGCCAACTGGCATCAGTACATTGAATGTACGAGTATGCGAGTTGGAATGCTAAA
>NW_006239004.1:1578909-1585791 GCF_000226075.1 Solanum tuberosum
TTTCTACCCATGATGGCTACATGGTTTATGGAGTGAGTTATCTGAACTGAAACTCGTCCCCATATCGGTGCTCAATACTACTCTCAAAATATACTTAGCTCATATGTTTTTTTTAAAACAACTTCTTCTCTGGTTTGAGATAATTGCTCAAACTAAGCTTAAAAAGATCTCTTGGAATCAATGTTCCGTTTTTGTTGTTCAAAACTCTTTTGGAAATCTTAGTTTCCTCTCATCTTAAATGTGAAAACATTTACTCTTGGAAATACTTAGTTCCCATTTATCATTTTAAAGAAAATGAACTTTGCTTACTCTTTACTCAACTTCAAAACTTAAGTCTTAAAACAAAGTTAAAAGCATTTGCAAAAGACTTATTGACAAAACTCTGAAAACATCCTAGATTTGGCTCTTTACTTTCTTTGAATTTGAATTTATGGATTCAAGGTTATTATTCATGTTTATGGATGATTTCTAGGTGTTTAGAAGTCATTTAGAGTAGTTAGGATCAAAGGAAAGTGTTAATACACTTTAAAAGGACTTAAATGGACTAAATGATGAAAACTGGGTGAAAAACGCTGATCCGGGCGCGTCCTTGGCGCGCCGCGCCAGGCCCCAATTTACTAGGGCTCGTTTTGGGCACACTGCAGGTGCGTCACCCTAGCCTCCTGGCAGTATTGGGGTGAGACGCGCCTAGCCCTTCCCAGGTGCGTCGGATGAGATTTTCAACTTGTTTTCTGATCCTAAATCGGTTTAAATCGATTTCTTTTCTCAATACTTTCTTAGATTCAGATACCCAACGCATGTACACTAGAATCTAACTCGAAACAACTCTTAACAATTGATAAAATGTCTCAAGAAAACCCATCAATCACATGTAAGTTCAAGAATGAAAATAATTCAAGAACATCAAAGTCCAACTCTTTTAGAATGAAAATCATTGAATTAAATATTTTTGGCACGTTGGTGAATTAACCCGACGCTGTGTGATCTCGCATACCTTGTAGGGATCACCCCAATGAATTCCACAAGCCAAACTTCGACGATCTTGAACATTGTTGCTTCTTCTTCTCCTTTCTCCTTAGCCCTAGCGTGAAAACCCAAATTCTAACTGACTAAAAATCTTATTTGACCCGTATTAAACTCCTAAAAATGGATTAAAATAATAGGGCAATGAAAAGACTAAAATACCTCTTAGAATTCCGGATTAGACATTTCCTTAATCCAACAGCCCAACTTCCAAAAGGCATAACTCACTCATCCGAACTCGAAATCGCATAAACATGGCGGCGTTGGAAATATCATTCCAACCATATCTGGAACTAGACCTAACTCATCCTGAGCTAGGAGTTGTGGTCATTTGAAGTTGACCAAAAACTCACTTTAACTTTCTTAAAATTTTCCATATTTCCTTGTATTTTCCAAAAATGACTATTTCCAGATTTTTAACTTCTTTCTAGTTCTTTCTTGTTGCGAGATGTTACAATATCTCCCCCTTGGGAACATTCGTCCTCGAATGACATTACTCTTACTAGGCTTAGGGTGCAACATCAAACTCAAACACCCACCAAGCAAATGCAAACAAACAATATGCTCATTCATAAATTAGAGAGCACTACGAAGAAAATTAGTACCTTTATCTGCACTTTCTTCAGATTCAAAGAGATGTGGATATTCTTCATGTCCTCTTCAACTTCCCAAGTAGCTTCTTCAACAAATTGGTTCCTCCAAAGGACCTTGACTGATGCTACCTCTTTTGTTCTCAACTTGCGAACTTGGCGATCTAGAATCTGGACAGGAATCTCCTCATATGATAAGCTATCCTTGATCTCAATGTCTTCAGTTGGTATGATCAATGAAGGATCACCCATGCATTTCTTCAACATAGAGATGTGAAACAATAGATGAACCACTGCTAGCTCTTGTGGTAGCTCCAACTCATAAGCTACATTGCCCATCATTTTGGATATTCGATAAGGCCCAATAAACCGGGGACTAAGCTTCCCCTTCTTATCAAACCTCATAGCACCCTTCATGGGTGAAACTTTCAAATATACCCAATCATCTACTTCGAACTCTAACGCCCTTCTCCTAACATCAGTATAGGATTTTTGATTCTCCATAACTTGGTGAACTAAATCTGGTCCTATCAACCCTGCTTCACCAACTTCAAACCATCCAATAGGAGATCTGCATCTTCTCCCATAAAGAGCTTCATAAGGAGCCATTTGGATGCTAGAGTGGTAACTGTTGTTGTAAGCAAACTCAATGAGAGGTAGGTGATCATCCCAATTCCCTTTGAAATCAATCACACAAGCCCTCAACATATCCTCTAAGGTCTGAATAGTGCGCTCTGCTTGACCATCTGTCTGAGGGTGAAAAGAAGTACCCAAGTTCACCTTTGAACCCAAGCCTTTCTGGAATGACTTCCAAAACTGTGCAGTAAATTACGCACCTCTGTCTGAAATAATGGAGACCGGAAACCCATGAAGTCTTACCACTTCTTGAATACATAGCTTAGCATTATCTTCTGCTGAATAGGTAGTCTATACCGACAAAAAGTGGGCTGATTTTTTCATTCCGTCGACAATCACCCAAATAGAATCATGCTGCCTGCGAGACCTTGGTAACCCTATGATGAAGTCCATATTAATCATCTCCCACTTCCATTCAGGAAGTTCTATATTCTGCGCCAAACCACCGGGCCTTTGGTGCACAACTTTCACTTGCTGGCAATTTGGACACTTAGCAGCAAATTCTACAATGCCTTTATTCATGCTATTCCACCAATACACTTCTTTCGAATCGCGATACATCTTGGTGGAACCTGGATGAATGGAATAACTGGATCTATGAGCTTCCTCCATGATCCTCTCTTGGAGTCCATCAACCATTGGTACACACAACCTACCTTGATATCTCAATACACCATCTCCCCATTGTTCAAAAGCTAATACTTTTTGCTTTTGAGCATTTGCCTTCAACTCAAGCAAAATGGGATCTTTGTCTTGCTTTTCTTTAACTTCTTATACTAGTGATGATTCATCCCCATTCAACACCACTACTCCTCCTTATGTGGATTCCATTAGTCATACTTCTAAGCGTGCAAGTCTATGCACATATTTCGCTAACTCTCTCTTTACTTCATCAACATGGGCAGTACTACCCATAGACATCCTACTCAAGGCATCAACAATAACATTAACCTTACTTGGGTGATAAAGAATACTCATGTCATAATCCTTGAGTAATTCTAACCACCTCATTTGTCTGAGATTAAGCTCTTTCTGGGTGAACACATATTGAAGACTCTTGTGATCAGTGAATACATCAACATGCACACCATACAAGTAATGACGCCATATCTTCAAAGCAAATACTACAACAACCAACTCTAAGTCATGGGTGGGGTAGTTCTTCTCGTGAACTTTCAATTGTCTGGAGGCATAAGCAATAACTTTTCCATTCTACATTAAAACACAACCCAACCCAACTCTAGATGCATCACATTACACCACAAAACCTTGAGTACCTTCTGGTAAGGTTAAAACTGGGGCAGTGGTCAACCTCTTTTTCCATTCCTGAAAGCTTTTCTCACAAGCTTCAGACCATTGAAATTCACTGTCTTCTGAGTCAACTTGGTCAAAGGAGACAAAATAGACGCTAATTCCTCTACGAACCTTCTATATTGGCCAGCTAAACCCAAGAAACTCCTAATATCAGTTGGAGATGTGGGTCTAGGCTAATTCTGCACTGCCTCAATTTTCTAAGTATCAACTTTAATTCCCTCTCCAGACACAATATGACCTAAGAATGCAACAGACTCAAGCCAAAACTCACACTTAGAGAACTTGGCATACAACTCCTTATCTTTCAAAGTCTGAAGAACTATTCTGAGATGGCTAGCATGATCTTCTTCATTCCTTGAATAGATTAGTATGTCATCAATGAAGACAATAACAAACATATCTAAATAAGGTTTGAAGACTTTATTCATAAGGTCCATGAACGCTGCTAGTGCATTAGTTAAACCGAACGACATGACCAGAAACTCATAATGACCATAACGGGTCCTGAATGCTATCATTGGAATGTCACATTCCCTTACTTTCAACTGATGGTAACCTGATTTGAGGTCAATTTTTGAGAAATAGGAAGCACCGTGAAGCTGATCTAAAAGATCATCAATTCTCGGAAAAGGATACTGATTCTTGATGGTAACTTTGTTCAACAGACGGTAATCTATACACATCCTAAGGGAACCATCTTTCTTTCTCACAAATAAGACCGGAGTGCCCTAAGGTGAGACACTTGGTCGAATGAAGCCCTTATCTAGGAGATCTTTCAACTGCTCTGTCAACTCTTTCAACTCTGCTGGTGCCATTCTGTATGGCGGAGTAGAGATAGGACGAGTATCTGGAAAAAGATCTATACCGAAGTCTATCTCTCTCTTAGGAGGGACTCCAGGAAGATCATTAGGAAAGACTTCTGAGAAATCTTTCACAACTGGAACTGACTGAATAGGAGGTACCTCAACACTTAAATCGTTAACTCGGACGAAGTGGTAGACACACCCCTTAGAAACTAACTTCCTTGCCTCAAGGTATGAAATGAAACGACCCTTAGGCACTGTTGAACTGCTTTTCCACTCAAAGACTGGCTCATTTGTAAACTGAAACTTGACTACTCGAGTTCTACAATCAACTGAGGCATAACAAGCATGAAGCCAGTGTCCATACCAAGAATGACATCAAAATCTACCATGTTTAACTCAATTAAATCAGCCATGGTACTCTTGTGATTGATGGAAATGGGACAATCACAATAGACTCTCTCTGCTAGAATAGACTTATCAATAGGCGTAGAGACACTGAATGGTTTACTCAGTTGCTCAGGAATAACATCAAACTTCATAGCAACATAAGGAGTTACAAAAGATAAACTCGCTCCTCGATCTAGCAAGGCATAAACATTAAAGTCAAAGACTCGAATAATACCAGTGATAACATCTGGAGAGTCCTCTTGTTCTCAGTGACTAGTGATTGCATAGAAGCGGTTTGCTCTTCCGCCAGTACCGGAAGTAGCTCCTCTAGGTGCAGCCTTGTCTGGTGGAGCAACTGATGAAGACTGGGCTCTATTGCCCGGATTTCCACTACCTTGCTTATTCTTAGGACACTCTTTCATGAAGTGTCCCTCTTGCCCACACTTGAAACAACCTGTCTGGCCATCACGACACTTACTTGAGTGGTTTCTACCACATCTAACACATACAGGAGCCCAATTACCTCCTTGTGCCACACTACCTTGAGACTGTACTGGTCTAGCTCTGAAGTTCTGCGAATTCTAGCAGATGATGGTGCAGGCCCCTTTTGCTTCTCAAAGGACGGACGATTCACACTACCCTTCTGCCGCCCCGACTCATTCCCTGTCTTCGCTTTCTTATTTCTGAACTCTTCCCTGTTTCTCAGCTTCTCTTCCTCAACCTGCTGCACATAAATCATCAACCTGGATATGTCCATGCCACTTATCAACATCGCTGCCCTGCCCTCTTTGCTTGATAGATGGGCCAACCCAACAACAAACAAACTAATTGTACTCCTCATTTCCTTAACCATTTCCGAAGCATAACGAGATAGTTGGGTGAACTTCAACCCATACTCATGCACACTTAGAGAATCCTGCTTAAGTGTAAGAAATTCCCGTACCTTAGCCTCTTTCAGTTCTCGGGCAAAGAAACGTCCCAAGAAAGCTTCCTCAAAACAGGCCCAGCTCGCAGGTGGTGCATCCTCTGCTCTACCCTCTTTCCACTGATCAAACCAACTCCTAGCAACATTCTTCAGTTGATATGCAGCTAGCTCAACTCTCTCAGTATCAGCAACATGCATCACACCAAACACCTTTTTCAGTTCATCAACAAAGTTCTCTGGATCCTCAGAAGTGCTTGAACCAGTGAACTTGGAGGATTCATCCTCAAGAACTCACGAATCCTTGAAGTGTCAGCCTCTTCTTGTTGAGCTCCTCTCTGCTGCCCAACCTGGTTAGTCACAGCTTGACTCAACATCCTAATTGCTTCTCTGAATTCAACATTAGTGACTTCCCCCTGAGGTTGCACTTCAGGGTGCATTTGGCAACTCTTGCTCCTCAACATTACGCCTAGCAGGATGACCTCTGACAGCTTTTCGGGGAGGCATAATTTTCTTAAACACGCGCAAGCACGAATTAGAAGGAACTTTTTAGAGATCAACTCTAACGCACGAAAAGAGTGTGAAAGAAGTGAAGGGATTCCAAAATGTTGCAGCCTCCTAATAATAGATGTGGTGCGCTTCACACCGATAACTAGGACTCTACAGACACAGCTTCATAGACTCCCTAGGACTCTTGAACTATGTCCTCTGATACCAAGTTTGTCACGCCCCGAGCGTACACTCCAGACGTGGCTGGCACTTGAAGACCAATACTGCCCCCAAGTGAACCCTTGGCCTGGCTTACTTAACTCAGCGGAAGACTCTAAGCATGATTACAATGATCAAATGAATTTACTCAAATAGCTTGATCATATAACTCAGAATGTTAAAAGAATTAAACATTCAACTTGGCTAAAATGGCAACCCAAGTCTTAACATACGATAAAATGATAAGACTAAAGGACTAATAACTCACTATCTATGAAGACTCTAAACAACTAAGATGGATGTTGGGACAATCCCCACAACATCCTAATGAACTAAACTAGAAAGCGATTAAAAGAGTCCTCCGGAATGCGAGGAGGCTCACCACAGACTCTGAGTTCTCAAGCTGGATCAACGAGGTGTTGGATGCTAATCCTGGTTACCTACGTCTGCATCATAAGATGATGCAGGCCAACTGGCATCAGTACACTGAATGTAC
>NW_006239004.1:1585864-1599670 GCF_000226075.1 Solanum tuberosum
AACAATACATATGCAATATATGGAAAGCTTTTAAAACAGTCGAAACCAACTCAGTGTATTGAAGAATACAATAACAACACAATTTCTACATAATAAAATATAATATAACTTTGTGGGAGCTTCTCTAACCGACAACCACCACTATAACTTTAAGTGGTGATACATCACTTTACCTCATGCTGCCAAGGCCGTCCTATACCCTGCCAAAGATATATGACCTAACTGACTTAGTGGATCCACTAATCTATGCGAAAAGGGTTCATCTAAAAAGTATGACCCTTTTCAACCCATGATGGCTACATGGTTTATGGAGACGTGAGTTATCTGAACTCAAACTCGTCCCCATATCGGTGCTCAATACTACTCTCAAAATATACTTAGCTCATATGTTTTTTTTAAAACAACTTCTTCTCTGGTTTGAGATAATTGCTCAAACTGAGCTTAAAAAGATCTCTTGGAATCAATGTTCCGTTTTTGTTGTTCAAAACTCTTTTGGAAATCTCAGTTTCCTCTCATCTTAAATGTGAAAACATTTACTCTTGGAAATACTTAGTTCCCATTTATCATTTTAAAGAAAATGAACGTTTCTCTTACTCTTTACTCAACTTCAAAACTTAAGTCTTAAATCAAAGTTAAAAGCATTTGCAACAGAACTCTTGAAAAGACTTTGAGAACATCCTAGACTTGGCTCTTGACTTTCCTTGAATTTGAATTTATGGATTCAAGGTTATGATTCATGTTTATGGATGATTTCTAGGTGTTTAGAAGTCATTTAGAGTAGTTAGGATCAAAGGAAAGTGTTAATACACTTTAATAGGACTTAAATGGACTAAATGAAGAAAACTGGGTGAAAAACACCAATCCGGGCGCGTCCCTGGCGCAGCGCGTCCCTGGCGCAGCGCGCCAAGCCCCAATTTACTGGCTCATCTGACGAGTTTTTCAACTTGTTTTCTGATCCTAAATCATTTTAAATTGATTCCTTTTCTTAATACTTTCTTAAATTCAGATACCCAATGCATGTATACTAGAATCTAACTCGAAACCAGTCTTAACAATTGCTAAAACGTCTCAAGAAAACCCATCAATCACATCTAAGTTCAAGAATGAAAATAATTCAAGAACATCAAATTCCAACTCTTTTAGAACGAAAATCACTGAATTAAATATGCTTGGCGCATGGGTGAATTAACCCGATGCTATGTGATCTCGCATACCTTGTAGGGATCACCCCCGACGAATTCCACAAGCCATACTTCGACAATCTTGAACGTTCTTACTTCTTATTATCCTTTCTCCTTAGCCCTAGCGTGAAAACTCAGATTCTAAAACTAACTAAAATATGATTTGACCCATATTAAACTCCTAAAAATGGATTAAAATAATAGGGCAATGAACAGACTAAAATACCCCTTAAAATTCCGGATTGGACATTTCCTTAATCCAACAACCCAACGTCCAAAGAGCATAACTCACTCATCTTAACTCAGAATCGCATAAACTTGGCGGCGTTGGAAAGATAATTCCAAGAGCTTTCCAACTATATCTGGAACGACACCTAAATCATCCTGAATTAAGAGTTATGGTCGTTTGAAGTTGACCAAAAACTCACTTTAACTTTCTTAAAATTTTCCAGATTTCCTTGTACTTTCCAAAAATGGCTATTTCCAGATCTTTAACTTATTTCTAGTTCTTTCTAGTTGCGAGATGTTACAATATATTGACAGTTGAAAATTATGTGTGAGGTTAATTATGAATTCTCTAGATCTTCGTTAAAAGAAAACGTTAACTTGAAGTTCAAGGGATAATTCATTTGCATAATGTTGCAAATCAATTGTCAGCTAAATTTACTGACCCTATGTTATAATTCAGCTACAAATGCTCCAATGAGAAGTCCTTGAAGGATAGGGTGTGTGATATGCCTGAAGCATAATAGACCAATCCGTTCCAAATGTAAAATTCCTTAAAGAAAGAGAGGAGAAAATGATCATTATGGTCATAATAATGAGGCAAGTGCTATAAAAGAGCACCACGACATAACACTTTATAAAACCTTGGGAAAGGTCCAGGTACCTAAAAAATGATGAAAAATGAAGAGATCTCGATAAGTTATGTCATAGTGGAATCGATATCAAATAACAATCGACGGTATCTTTGATATGAAGTAGCGCTCAGTGATATAAATTGTGACGAGGAATTTGAATTCAAATATGTCATATTGTGTGGACAGATAAATGATTGGCCAAGTAAAATGCATAATTCAAGTATATTTTGTTTCACTTACAAATGATTTGGATTGATAGTCCATAAATCTAGGTATAATAGCAGTGGGGTACAAAAAAATTATTATGCGATGATATAACTGTAAGATATCAAGTACGGCTTGTGCCTTGGGGCATAAAGGTCTGTTGCAAAAATCCCGACATTATTGGAGATGTTTCTACTATGGTGGATGCAATGAGATTTGTTTATCTGACAATATATGAAAATTTGAATGTATATAATGAATAACTATCATGTCTAGCTAGAAAATACTGAAGGTTATATGAAAATCCTTGAAGCAATCAAGGTGTCTGAAACATATAAAAGTTTAAAAGAAACTTTTTTCAATAAAGCTTCAAGAATCCTTATATGGATTGAAATAATCAAGGAAGAAAAAGGTACATAAAGAATGACCCTAATTGTCCTTGAATTTTTATGAAAAAGGTAGGATCTAAATTTTTTATAATAGTTGTGTATGTGTCATGACACAGACCGTCTGATTGGCACCCACACTAACCCTCCGGTGGGAGAACCATTACCACAACCTAATTAAGCAACTTAACGAAAACTAGAACATTTAAAGATACAGAAGCATGTTTAAATGACTAATGAAATATGGAGTTCCCATAAACTCCGAAAGCTTAACAAATCAACTAACATAACTATTGTGGAAATTTAACCCCTAGAACCCGAAAGTCATTGCACCAAAACTTTGTAAACCAACAAATCTAAGGAAAAGGGGTGCAACCTCTAAACTAACATAAGCAAAGTCTAACTAAACAGTCTGAGTCCGAAAAGAGTGGACTAAACAAGGAAGGATCCATGGAAGCCTGGAAGAACTAGCTCACCCTTGAATCCGGTCTTCGATCAATGATCCCTTAGCTGAGGTCTATCAGTAGCCGCCTGAAGATTCCATGTACTCAATAAAGAATGAGCAAGTGCAGTATCAGTAAACAACCATAGTGTACTAATAGGATCACGCGGCCACCCCGGTAAGCGAAGAATAGGCAAGCAATCACAACACAGCAAACACACATATATAGAATACATAGATCAATGTTCATTTCAAGAGCAACATACAGTTCCCAATATCAACGACAAATAGACATGAATGTAATGATCACAGTGGTCCTCTAATGGAACCCACACCCAAAATGTTAGTGTGTTGGAACGTGACAACCGATCCAATATACATGGATCGAAACGTGACACCCGATCCAATATATGTGTCAGAACGTGACACCCGGTCCAAAGTATGTGTCGAAACATGACACTCGATCCAATATATATGTCACAACGTGACACCTGATCAAGTCAGCACAATCACAATCACACCAATAATGAACAATACTCATAGTCATAGAATCAAGTAATGAGTTCATGGTACGTAATCATTCATATACATATCATTTGCATTAGATTCGGTTTACATTCATTATTCTCATACATGCATGCATACAATCAAGAAATTACTGGCATATATCACACAAACAGGAAATTAAACCATCACCTACCTCGAAACCAAGCTTGAAACCTCCTAAGACACTTGAGCCTTCCTTTTCCAGATTCTTTTCGCTTGCTCTTGGTGTAAACAAGTAATTTAACACAAGGATCAATAAACAAGGCCTAATTTACCCGGATAATAAACAATCTATAAATCCATGGCCATCCCAAGATCCTACTATTCAATTAAGGCCTTTCCCACCATTAACTTCAGGCCAAAACCCTCCCCTAATGATAATTACCCAAGGATCTAAGTTCTACAGATCGAAAAATGGATTAGGGGAGTAATAATCTTACTCTTTACGCTAGAAGTCATGGGAATCTATCAAGAAATAGCCCTGGGTCGTCTCTTAGCTCTCAAGAAAGAAGGTTTGCATAAAATAACAAATTTGCGATTTTTCCCCGATTTAAGTAGCGATTGTCCTGCCACAGTGGCCCCGCCCTGGCGAAACTAACCAGCTCTGGCGGCTTGCACGGAGACAAAAAGTCTGAATTTGAGTTCTAAACACCTATTTCATAACACACCTTCAAACCTTGACGTTCTAAAACTACCCCTTCACACTAAGATCAGTTTTGGGAGTTCTACTCGCCCGAATTCAATTTCATAAAGTCGTACGAGCTCCTTAACGTCTTAGCTATCTACTCATGTATTCAAATTCATAATTAGATCCCCCATTCATTACCAGATTTCCCTAAACCTCACCTGATTCTGATTTTGTCCAAATCTGAACTAGGCTACAATTTTCCAAGTCACTACTCGAAAGTTTTCTGGCCCAAATTCTTTCCCCATTGACTTTCCCATAACGACGGGAACATGTCATTACAATAGATACCAATTTACCCATTACTCATCCTCGAGTGATAAACTAGGAGAACTAGCTAAGGCAAGAGTAGAGTAGTATCTGAATCATCGAATAGCTGGGGATACTTGTCTCGCATGTCCTTTTTGATCTCCCAAGTAGCTTCCTCAACTGGACGATACTTCCATTGAACTCCCACGAAATTTATCCCCTTGGTCCTCATGATACTTCTTCAACATGTACACATAGAACACTAGATAGACTCCAGATAATATAGGGGGTATGGACAATCTATAAGCCACTGCCCTACACATTCAAGGATCTTAAATGGTCCAGTGTATCGTGGACTAAGCTTTCCCTTCTTGCCGAATTTTATCACCCCTTTCATGGGTGACACTTATAGAAGAACTTGCTCACCAGTCTGAAATGTCATGTCCTTTACCTTGTGGTTTGCATATTTTTTCTCTCGACTCTGGACTGCTAGAAGCTTAGCTTGGATGCTTCTCACCTTATCTTGAGCATATTTCACCAAATCAACTCCGCTAAGGGTTTCACATCTCCAACCTCAATCCAACCAATTGAATACCTACACATCATCCCATACAATGCCTCAATGAATTCATCTCAATACTCGAGTGATAAATATTGTTGTATGTAAACTTAACGAACAACAAAGGCGATTCCCAACAACCACCAAAGTTGATTGTACACCCGTCTGCAACATGTTATCAAGGACCTTGACACAATAATCAGGATGAATCCTTTCGTACTTAATCATGATTAAATTCCAAATCAATACTTGCTTAGAAATGAACTTGAACCAACCAACACACACTCGTAATACCCAACCAATCATAGTTTTTAACAACATTTTCTTCCCACAAAAGTGAAAACACCCGTGAGCATAGCTAGTGAATCATACTAACAACCATGTACAAAATGAAATAGATGGTCACATAAGAATTTACGAAATAATTATTGAATAGCACTAAAGGTCTTCTTTCGAAGAGCCGATACAAGCCCTTTCCATTCAGTTGACTCCACATACTCTTCACATCATTCCACTGAAGCCCACACTCTCAATACTACAACCATCATAAGCACTTCGACCATATACCTTACTATAAACCAACACTTCTAAATTAAAACCTTTCTTAGGTACTTAACAATCAACAATAATAAACTTTACGACTTAACCCAGGTGTAAGTCCTTTCAAATGCTCAATACCTGATACAATTGATCAATTCTCACCTTTCCAACTCATACCTTGACAAAATATATCACCACGAATGTAGACCTATAATAAAAAATCTCAATTGTAAATTCAACTGTATAACACAGTCCCCTTATCTATCAACATTAGCTTTTACCTTGAAGACTTTATGAATTCATGGATCTTCGCTTATCATTGATCGCATCTCCATCAATCTTACAATATCATTCGCTAAAAATTCAATCATACTCATTACTAAACTCAAAAACAAAAACAAAGCACTTATCATCACAGTCGAGCTAATGTCTGTACATTTATTTCTCAAGTCTTTCCCAATAGTTTTTAACCAATTTACTGGACTTGTGACACTATTACCATAGCCACAACAAACGAATAAATCCACACATCTCTGAACCCAATTATCTACCCCTTTAAAGATACCTCTTTAGCCTTTGCAATCAAATAAAATACTCTTGCTCTCGCCTCTCTCTAAAGGTTGTACTACATCCCACTTTTTTTTCTTCATTATGACTCTAGCTCTTTTAAATTCTATTCGAGTGGTGTCCCACCATCTCTTAAAACCTTCCATACAACCACGTTACTTACCAAATAATAGGAAACCACAACCTTAGATACTCGCAAGTCAAAATTACTATACAAAATTCGCTTAACCACCAATCTTATTATATAGTTGCATCCCATCATAATCCATCACAAACTCTTATTATCATTATGCTCAGTCAACCCTGACTATCACTACAAATTCAACCTTTTAATCAATATGACACCTCAAACTAAGGTGTACCCATCAAATTCAAGGACTAACCCAATTTTATATACATTTTCTTACTAAAATCTTCAATTCCCTTCACCCAAGTATACTCAATGAGACTTATTTATCCATAAGCTTGTCATTCCGGTATCAATCCACTATTTTATGACTTAAGATAAAATCACCAGTCCTCATACTACCATCTTTCATCTTAACAAACAAGACAAGAGCACCCCACGGGAAGCACTAGGACGGATGAAACCTTTATCAAGAAACTCCTGGATTTGAGTTTTAAGCTCTCTCAATTTTTCCGGAGCCATGCGATAAGGAGGAATGGAGATGGGGGCGAGTGTCAGGTTCCAAGTCAATGCAGAAATCTATATCTCTATTCGGAGGCATACCAGGAAAATTGGTAGGAAACACTTCCTTGAATTCAGACACTAAAGGAATAGACTTAATAGAGGGAGGCCTAATATAAACCTCTCGAATATAAGCCAAATATGCCAAACACCTCTGCCCCGCCAGTTTCCTAGCCCGAATGGAGGATATGACCTTAGTTGTCTTAGGCTTGTACACCCATTCCCACTCTAACTTTTCCCTACCCGGGAACTATAGAGTCACAGACTTAGCATTACAATTAAGCACAACAAAATAGGGGGACAACCAAGTCATGCCTAAGATTATATCAAAGTCAGTCATATCCAAAATAACCAAGTCAGCCCAAGTCTGAAAACCCATAAACAAAACAGGATAATCACGATACACATGGGTGACTATGATAGACTCTCAAATTGGGGTAGAAACATGGATGGGGGCATCAAGCACATCACAAACCGCATCAAATCCCAAGGCAAATTGAACTGACACATATGAATAAGTAGAACCCGGATCAAACAAAACAGTAGCCATTCGGTCACAGACAAGAATAGCACCTGTGATCACTGCATCAGACACCTCAATCTCGGTCTAGCCCAGAAAGGCATAAAATTGAGCCTTGCATCTTGACGGGCAACCTCCTTGCCTGGCGGAACTACTCCCCTACCTGCATTACCATTTCCCCGGCCTCCACGACCTCGCTGATTTCCTCCTCATATGCACAGGTTCTCCACAATTGTAACACACTTAAAAACTTAACCAAGTAAGGATCACTGCTATTGTAGTAGTCATATCATGACCCTCTTTGATATACACTCAATCTAGGAAATCATAATAGAGATTCGAACCTAAATTGTCACAACATAATTTCATTATTTACTAAGCAACACATACATGTTATGGCAACAATACTAAATGCATTTTCCAAAGTCATGGTGTTCATTATCTTTCCTTCCCTTACAAAACTTATTGAATGTTGTCACCTTGGCAAAGTCTTCTGACTTCACCCCCTTCTACCTCCGTCACAAAATCAATCACTTCCTGAAAAGATTTTGCTAAAGCAGCCACCTATAAGCTTGAATCTGCAAATCTGACCTTAATCCCTTCACAAAATGACGAATTTGCTCTTCTAGACTGAAGCAAAGTGGAGTACCATATTTGGATAAAACACAAACCTTTGCCTTAAAGGTTGCAACAAATGTATTATGTTACTCTATATTGAGGAACTCATCTCTACTCCTATGCCTCAAAGTTCAGGGTATATACTTCTCCATACAGAAAGCTATAAAATGTTTCCCTAGTCATGAGTAGTGCGTTTACTAGTCGGCACTGAACATGAGACCACCACCACATTTTTGTGTCTCCCTTGAACTGGCATATCATAAACTCAACGGCAAATCTCTCTACCGTATCCATCTTATGAAGCAAACCATGACAATCAACAAGAAAATTATAAGAATCTTCAAATTCATTACCATGAAGAATGAAGGTTTCAACCTCAAGAACATAATAAAAACCTCAAGTTTGTCACTAGCCATTACATGCCCACATTGAATTGGGGAAACATGCTTATTTGGAAGGACACATCCTGTCTTGCTAGTGTTGGTGTTACCACTTCGGTTGCCCTAATATGACCATAGAGTAAAGGAGAGATACCAATTTGTATCATCCACATACCAATTTGTATCACCCAGATACCAATTGGATTCAAATAATAGCACGAAGAATGAAAGGAATGATTTTTCCTAAAGTCCTACAGCCTCTCGAAGAAAAGTATAGACATCTCTGTACCGTTCCGAGAGACTTTACTGGACTCATTTTGGTACAATGAAACCAACGAACCTAGGGATATGATACCAACTTTGTCACGACCCAGACCGTTGTGATTGACACCCACACTAACCCTCCGGTAGGAAAACCATTACTACAACTCAACTAAGCAACTTAACGAAAACTAGAATATTTAAAGATACGAAAGCATGTTTAAATGACTAATGAAATATGGAGTTCCCATAAACTCCGAAAGTTTAACAAATCAACTAACATAACTATTGCGGAAATTCAACCCCTAGAACTTGAAAGTCATTGTACTAAAACTCTGTAAACCAACAAAACTAAGGAAAAGGGGTGCAACCCAAAAACTAACATAAGCAAAGTCTAACTAAACAGTCTGCGTCCGAAGAGAGTGGACTAAACAAGAAAGGATCCATGGCAGCCTGGAAGAACTGGCTCACCCTTGAATCTGGTCTTTGATCAATGATCCCCTAGCTGAGGTCTATCAATAGCCACCTGAAGATGCCTTGTACTCAACAAAAAACGAGCAAGTGTAGTATTAATACATAACCACAGTGTACTGGTAGGATCACGCGACCACCCTAGTAAGCGAAACATAGGGAAGCAATCACAACACAGTAAACACACATATACAGAATACATTTTAATTTTCATTTCAAGAGCAATATACAGTTCCCAATATCAACGAAAAATAGACATGAAGGTAATAATCATAGTGGTCCTCTCATGGAACCCACACCCAAACTGTTAGTGTGTCGGAACGTGACACCCGATCCAATACACATGTGTCAGAATGTGACACCCGATCCAATATATATGTCGAAACGTGACACCCGGTCCAATGTATGTGTCGAAACATGACACCCGATTCAATATATATGTCAGAACGTGACACACGATCGAGTTTGCAGAACCACAATCACAATCACTCCCATAATGAACAATACTCATAGTCATATAATCAAGTCATGGTTTCATGGCATGTAATCATTCAAATACATATACTCATTTGCATTAGATTTGATTTACATTCCTTAGTCTCATACATGCATGCATACAATGAAGCAATTACCAGCATATATCACACAAATAGGAATTCAAACCATCACCTACCTCGAAACCAAGCTTGAATCCTCCTAAGACACTTAAGCCTTCCTTTTTCCAGATTCTTTCCTCTTGTTCCTGGTCTAAACAAGTAATTTAATGCAAGGATCAATAAACAATGCCTAATTTACCCGGATAATAAACAATCTATAAATCCATGGCCATCCCAATATCCTACTATTCAATTAGGGATTTTCCCATTGTTAACTTCAGGCCAAAACCCTCACCCAATGATAATTACCCAAGAATCTAAGTTTTACTGATTGAAAAATAGATTAGGGGAGTAATAATCTTACCTTTTGCGTTAGAAGTCGTGGGAATCTATCAAGAAATAGCCCTGGGTCAACTCTTAGCTCTTAATAACAAAGCTTTACAGAAAATAACAAATTTGGGGTTTTTCCCCAATTTAAGTCGCGACTGTCCCACCACAGCGGGACCCAACCCGCCACAGCGACCCCACCCGAGTGGAACAAACCCTGCTTTGGTGGCTTGCACGGAGACAGAATGTTAGAATTTGAGTTCCAAACTCCCATTTCACAACACACCTTCAAACATTGGCGTTCTAAAACTACCCCTTCACGCTAAGATCAGTTTCGGTACACACCCGAATTCAATTCTGTAAAGTCGTACGGGCTCCTTAACGTCTTAGATATCTACTCATGTGATCAAATTCATAATTAGATCCCCCCCCCCATTCATTGCCAGATTTCCCTAGACCTCACCTGACTTAGATTTTATCCAAATTTGAACTAGGCTACAATTTTCCAAGTCACTACTCAAAAATTTTCTGGCCCAAATTATTTCCCCATTGGATTTTCCATAATGATGGGAACAAGTCATTACAGTACATTGATGACTTGAACATTATTAACACTCTTAAAGAGCTTTCAAAAGCTATTGAGTGTTTGAGAAGGGAATCTAAAATGAAAAGATTCTGGAAAGACAAAATTTTGTCTTGACCTACAGATTGAGAATTTTACGAATGAAATATTTGTCCATCAATCAACATAAACAGAAAAATTTTGATGCTATTTTATATGGATAAATCATATTCATTGAGTACCCCAATGATTATGAGATCACTTGACATAAATAAAGATTCACTTTGATCTCAAAAGAAGGATGAAAAGCTTCTTGGTGATGAAACTCCATATCTTAGTGCAATCAGGGCACTAATGCATCTTGCTAACAATACTCGACCAGATATCTGCTTTGCAGTAAATTTACTGGCAAGATTTTGTTCCTCCCCAACAAAAGGACATTGAAATGGTGTTAAGCACATACTTGAATATATTCGAATGACCATAGACATAGGTTTATTCTATTTCGAGGAATCCAAGTCAGAACTGATTGGTTATGCAGATGCAGAATATTTATCTGATCCGCATAAAGCTCGGTCTAAAACACACTATTTGTTTACATGTGGAGGCGCAATAATATCTTGGTGATCAATGAAGCAAACGTTGGTAACCACTTCTTCAAACCATGTTGAAATAAAAGCCCTCCATGAAACAAGTTGGAGTGTGTCTGGTTGAGATCAATAACACACCATATTCAGGAAATGTGTGGTATTTCTTTGAAAAAGAATATACCAACCACAATGTACGAAGATAATCAACTGCAAATCAAAGTGTCCACAAGATGATTGTTGTTTATGAACAAATTGAATGAGTAATTTACTTGCAGCAACGAATCACGAATAGATTGATTTTCAAGAATGTATTCGGCTAAGCTCAAAGCCTCATCATATAAATGAAACCAGAAATTGATATATCGGGATAAGTTCAATCATGCAACATCTTCATGAATGTGATTTGATCACAAAGACACTATCAATATTTGAGAAGTTGATATATAAGATTGGATGACATCCTAACAAGAAATTAAGTGATGTTTTAATCAGGGGGAGTTTAAGACGTGTTGCACTCTTTTTTTCTTAACCGAGATTTTGTCCCACTAGTTTTCTGGCAAGGTTTTTAATGAGGTAACAAATAATGCATATCAAAATATATGTGTACTCTTTTTCCTTCACTAGAATTTTTTTCCACAGGTGTTTTCTAGTAAGGTTTTAACGAGGCACATAATCTATGGACTTTCAAGGGGGAGTGTTATAAATTGATTGCATTGTGTGGGTCATCCATTAGATTTACTCAAGAATTAATTGGATTCATGTATGGGTGCTTTCAGGGTGATAAGAACCTTAAGGGATAACTATGCATCTACTAGTTTGGTGACCGTTGGGAGTGATATCTCAACACTATAAATAGAGACATCACTTACCATTTGGAATACACAATTGAATAAGAAGAAAAGTCTTCTCCTACATCTACTTCTCTTGAATTCTTCTCTTTATACTTATATTACTTTGAACTTGATTTTATAACACTATAAAATAATTAATTTAAAATAAGAGAAAACACATAAACATAAAAACCCTGAACTTGGTAGCACAACTTACTTTAGCACTTAAACTTTACGGATGTTTAAACACCCCCTTAATAACTTTTGAGTGAATTGTATCATCCTGAGAGTATAATATCACTCTCACCCGCCACATTATAGCCATGTAAGCACCACATCACAACTATATAAGCACCACCCCATTAAATTTATTTTTATTTTTTTGTTTACTCAACTTTTTCCTTAAACACTTTTTAAAATTCCTTACATAATCAATTAATTAATTAATTATAAAAATGCATTTTCATAAATCAAAATTTAAAATGTGGAGCCATTTTCATTAATTTTAAATATTTTTAACAAGTGGACCCCACTTCTTAAATACCTTCTCTTCTATACAAATTAATTAATTAACTAAAAAGAATAATTTCTAAAATCAAAGTTTAAAATGTTGGAACCATTTTCATTAATTTAAATATTTTTTACAAGTGGACCCCACGTCTTAAATTATCCTCTTCTACGCCCCTTCCTCTCTTTCTTCTTCGTTAATTTTCACCATTTCCTGTCTTCACTGTAAAAAATTCCGTCCATTTTCAACCTTAATGGTTGTCTTTTTCTTACAATTCACTATTTTTTGAAAAATAACAACATACTAATTTTTTCTTCTTCAAACTCTCTCCCTCCCCACCCTACTCCCACAAATCTGCCATTGAGAGAATGAATTTTTTTTAAAGTAAATTTTATTTTATGATTCAAATTAAAAATGAAAGTTGTATAAGAAAGTTTATAGACCCACATTTTATCCATCACAGCTAATAGAAATTAAAATGGGTCACTCAAACAACAATAAAGTTTATATTTGTGAAATCGACGTCAAAAATATGATGTTGGTGTTTGGGTTTTGTGGATTATTAAAGGGCTGGTGGAATAGAAGTACGTGCACAGGTGAGGGATAAAGATGAAGAAAGAACTGGCCAATATGAAAGAAGAAAGGTATAAGAATGCTTCAATGGAGAAGAAAGTATTTGGGGAAGACAACAAAATAAATAGAGAGAAAAATAAATATTTTTAAAAAAAATCGGACCCACAAATTTTATTTACCTCTAAATTAGAAAATTTACATATTTTTAAAAAAGTTAAATTTATAAAAAAATATTTAAAATATTAGTTATATACTAGCCAATAAAAAATGACATGTGTACAATTTTATAATTTATTTTTTTCATTTTTCACTTGCTTTTAGGAGAGTGGATTCACTCTCTCTACCATGTCACCCCTTAGGGGTACTTAATTCACTCGAAAGTTATTAAGGGGGTATTTAAATGTTCGTATAGTTAAAGTGCTAAAGTAAGTTATGCTGCCAAGTTCGGAGGGGGGGGTGTATGTGTTTTCTCTTAAAATAAATATAGTCGTGTTATATTTACATAGAAAATAGTAAAAAATTAAAGGAAGTATGCACTGGCTATACAATATAGTTAGCCAAAGTCATAGAAAGTACGGAAAAGGGTCAAAAATGCCCCTAAACTATGTGAAATAGACCACTTATACCCTCCATTACATTTTGGGATCAAAAATACCCCCGCCG
>NW_006239004.1:1599900-1662514 GCF_000226075.1 Solanum tuberosum
GTTATGAGTGATTTTTAGTGGCGACTAAGGCTCCAACAACCATTCGCTAGTAAAACCTATTTTTTCAACCAAACAAATATGATAATTAATTTTCGATTGCAACCTAATTTTTTAAAATAAATAACTTTGCAATATCAATATTAAAAATATCCAATATTATTACGAAAAATCATCAAAATTACTTCTCGATTCAAATCTCCTACTATATAATGCATCATTGTACATTTTATACATTTACATATGACATAAAAATAAAACATACAGTGTCTTAAAACTCCTACTTAATCGATATCATTTTTGGTTTTTTAAAAACAATGAAGAAAAAAACACAAAATTAGAATTTAATGTTAAAACTTTTAGTGATGATTTCTGAGCTTTTGTGGCGACTATTGTCGCCGCTAAAGGTCAAATTCTTTGTAGTGAATCTTAGTTGGCAATGCTTAGGTGGAGGGATTAGACCCATGTGGCTTGCCACATCACTAATAATTTGGGGTGTTAACTCTTGAGGGTATTTGTGGTCTCCTAGAATAACGGCGGGGGTATTTTTGATCCCAAAATGTAATGGAGGGTATAAGTGATCTATTTCACATTGTTTAGGGGTAATTTTGACCCTTTTCCGTAGAAAGTATATACTAACTATACAATATAGCTCACTTATACATGAGCCATATACTTACTATGCATTATGATATACTCAAAAAGCTGAAATATAACTTCAATACAATGAAGTATACATTGATTATTTAATTTCGATCGACTCAAAATCACGTCTATATAGTCCTAAATTTTAGATATGAAATCTTCTCGATGTTTTGAGTCTTTCGATACATGGTTCGCTCAAAACGATTCAATAAGGAGAAGAAAAAAAAGGAAGGTAGTGGAGGAGAATGAAGAACAAGGATAAGAAGAAGACAACGGCAATGGAGGTCTACAAAAAACTGACCATTATTTTTTGTAATAAAGTTAACTGAGGGTCTTCTTGGTTAATTATCATAAGATTTTTTTATTTTATTTTTAAATTAAATGATAATTTTATTATATCACCATAATTATTAAAGTCTCTTATTTATAGGAAAATGAATACTCTCTCCATTCACTTTTAATTGTCATAATTTCTTTTTTAGAGTAAAATTATAAGAACTTTGACTAACATTTTCTAATGTATTTTTTCATCATATTGATATGGAAAAAATTGCAATTTATAGTACTTTGATAGCTTTTTAATATCTAATTTTTTTGCTTAAAATATTGAATTAATGTGATCTAATTTAACTTTAAAAATTAGTCAAATTGACTTTCAAAAAACCCAATATGTCAATTAAAAGTATACGAAGAAAGTAGTAGTTAACAACAATATATATATATATATATATATATATATATATATCTCTTCTTCTTTTTTGACATATTTTCTTCATTTAATTGTTTATTTTACTTTTAATATCTCATAAAGTCTTTATATTCAATTACTCAACCTTTCACCTCCCACTATAATATATCTTCTTTATTAGATATGATATGAATATATTTATAACTCTCATAATTTTAAACTTTTCATAGTCATAACCCTTAAATATTAAGAGTCTGTTTGACATTGTTGTTGGGAGGCCAGAAGTGCTTTTTTGAGAAAAAAAAAATACTTATTTTGAGAAATTAAGTGTTTGACAAATTCTTAAGAGTGCTTTTAAATGCAAGCAAAAGCAGTTTCTCTATTGTTGGAAAGAAACTAAATTTTTTATAGAAAATTAATTTTTTTAAGACTAAAATATCCCTTACATATATACTTATTTATCAATATATCCCTTATTAATTAAGTATCATATCTCATAAGTTTGGTTGATTTTTATTCAATAATTTTATTTTTAGTTTTTATACAATTTTTTTAAATTTTAATTATATTTTTTATTTTAAATAGAAGAGGTATTTAAATAAAAATATATATTACCTTATATATAAGCTAACAACAGAAAGGACTAACACTCCAGTAATTAATTGTACAATATGTTATGTGAGTTGTACTATTTACATTTTTATCCACATTTACCTTTATTTTACCTTATCAATATATAGGAATCAATTCTTATAGTGTGAGGAGAGCCATAATTATAGAAAAGGGATTTAACTATCATCTTTATTTTCCCAAATTATTTCTTGAACGAGTCTCAATTGTCACAAGTTGTCACGACCCAAGGTACCCCCTAGGCGTAACATGCCGTACAAGACTACAAGCCACTTATCTTTCATAAATACAAGACAATAGAAATAAGAGGTTTAAAAGACAGTTTCAACATATAAAAGTTTTATAGAAAAAAGTGCAACTCTAAAAATCGTCTTAAAGCCATCTAGTACATAAGAATGAATCTGGGCGTAACCCATACATCATGTTCCAAAACTGAAATTAAGGAAAGACTGGAAATAATGAAAATCCATCCTCGAAGCATGAGGACTCACTAAAGCTCGAAAATCTCTTCAACAAACTCTAGCCACGAAACTGGGAACCCTAATTGTCGGACCATACATTTGGAGAAATGTAGGCAAGAGTATGTGTTAGTTCAAAATATGTACCAAGTATGATAGCCATGCCTAAAAAAATTTAAATCATGCTAAAGGGACATTTTCGTAACATGCAATGACCAAGCTAAAACATGAATATAAGGAGTTAAAAAATATAAGTCGTAAAACATGGTCAATGCAAGCTAACATCAATAAAATCGTTCATGAGATACTTATAAAAGTAACCTTAATTTATTATTGTGAGAGATTTACCTTTAACCAACATATCAGACCATGTAAGCTATCAACAAGAAATTCGATGTCTACCCCACACCGAAAAGGGGTGTCCTATTTGCCAAGGTAAGACCATGAATTTCTAGCTTATGTGGATCCACTAGCTAATGTCTATCTAAGACAATCATCATATGGGGTCACATAGGTATGGGATAAGAGATTGCTTCTAGGAACTCGACCTCTACTAAAGGGAGAGCTCCCATCTCAATATTCTCTTGGTGCTTAGCGTAAATCCCACATAATAGTCATTTTCTTAACTTTTTCTATTTATCCATGGAAGGGCACGTCATCTTGACAATCCAAGCTAAGTCATGTATCATCCATGAAAAGGTATCATTCAATAACCAATCCAATCTAGGTTTCATTAGAATTGCTCCTTAAATCTTTGATTCATAATTTATTTGAGAAAACTTTTCAACCCTAAGAATCCTTTATGGGAGAATGTCCTTTCACAAGTCATGCTTTCATGCATATATGAGAAATCCTTTCGGCAACACAACAATAAATCATTGATATTTCACCCTCAAAACATTTACATTAATTTCATGGAAACATGTTTAATTTCATAAAATCTCCTTTCATATTTCGAAACCCACATCATATGATCATAACTTGGTAAACACGGGGATTGCATGAGTTCATGGGGAATCATCATAAAAACATGAGATTAACTCAATTCATGCATAAAAGATCATAGATCAATCAATTAAATCAATAATTAAGAGAACTCATAACATAGATGAAAAACCCTAACTCAACTGGGGATTTCTACTTTGAAAATTGGAGAAGTTGGGAACTCTATGGAGAAAAGGGCCCTATGGATGAAAACCATCATACTTCAATGTCAATTTCTTAACTTCAATGGAGGATTAGGAGACTTGACTTGAACCCTAGGTTGAAATCTTCTTCTTCATGCTTTCTAGAGAGAGAAATATTTGAGAGGAAGAGTTGTTCTTGTTTTGTAAATTTGAGAGAATGATTTTCAATTGGGAAATTTTTGGGTTAAAACACTTATATAGGGGTTTTGGTGAAGGGTAAAACGACATAGTATCAGGCTAGAATAATTATGAAAAGACCCAAAATCCCCTTAGAAAAATAACTGCCTACCTCATCCACGCCCCAACCCACGGTCCGTTGGTCAGACCACGGACCATCCTGGTTGGTCGTAGTTGAGATCAGAGACTTCCCAACTATGGACCCCCAATGATGGACCCCGCCTACATCCTGTGGGTACATCGACGGACCATGGACAATGGTCGTAGGTCTCATCTCTTGACCTCAAAATCCCTCTAAGTCTAGGACTCACCTACGAACCCTATCTAAGAATTTGACAATTTAGGAAAAATTTATTAACCAACCACGAATCCCATCTACGGGCCATGGATGGCTTCCGTCGTCACGGGCACTACATTTTTCTGAAAAACTAAATTTTCTCCCTTTTTGAATCTGAGGTGTTACATTATCTCCCCCTTGAATCATTCATCCTTGAATGAGATTTAAGACATCATAAGGAAGGTATAAACTCAAACCCAACAACCCAACATGAATTCAATTACATAAATGCATATAACATCAACTCCAAGCTAAAACATGTTCAAAATATCATATCATGAAGTCTATATGCAACTCATACTCAAATGCACATAAATATGTAGAAATCAATCAAGTTGACTTATTTTCTCAAAACTTAAGCTTTCCATGAACGTGCATAAATGAGGAAATCATGAGGAAATCAGGGGAATATCTAAGACACTTGACACCAAAAGAGTAAACCATGAGGAACTCAATACCTCAACCTAGAGTAAGGGTAGAAGGAAAGAGATGAGGATAATGGGACATCATATCGGCCTTGGCCTCCCATGTAGCGCCCTCAACTAACTGATTCCTCCACAAAACCTTCACGGAAGCAACTTCCTTGTTTCTCAACTTCTTTACTTACCGGTCTAAAATCTCAACCGGGACTTCCTCATAAGAAAGATTCTCCTTAACTCCCAAATCTTCTAAGGGAGCTATAGATGTTGGATCACCAATACATTTCTTCAACATGGAGACATGGAAAACTAGATGCACCGAAGCCAATTCATTAGGCAATTCAAGTTCATAAGCAACCTTACAAATACGCCTCAAAACCTGGTATGGTCCTACATAACGGGGACTAAGCTTCCCTTTCTTACCAAAACTCATTACACCCTTCATGGGTGAAACCCAATCTTGACATCAAGCTCAAGATCTCTTCTTCTAACATCTCCATATGACTTTTTCCGACTTTGAGCCATTTTCCACCTCTCTCTAATAAGTTGAACTTTCTCTGTAGCATCATGTACTAACTGAGGGACTATCAAAGCAACTTCGCCCACCTCAAACCAACCTATAGGAGATTTACACCTCCTACCATTTAAAGCCTCAAATGGAGCCATACAAATACTTGAGTGATAACTGTTGTTATATGCAAATTCAATCAAAGGCAAGTGATCATCCCAATTACCCTTGAAATTTATCACACAAGCTCTCAACAGATCTTCCAAAGTTTGGATGGTACGCTCCGCTTGCGCATTGGTTTGCGGATGAAATGCCGTACTAAGCTTAACACGAGTACCAAGACCTTTTTGAAAATATTTTTAAAACTGAGAAGTGAATTGGGTACCACGATCGGAGATAATGGATAAAGGCACTCTATGCAAATTTACCATTTCTCTCAAGTACAACATATTATAGTCCTCCGCTGTATAAGAAACCTTGACGGGAATGAAATGAGCCGATTTTATCATTCGATCTATAAGAACCCAAATTGTATCATGTTGTCGCCGGGTGCAAGGCAAGCCAATGATGAAGTCCATATTCAAATCTTCCCACTTCCACGTAGGAATGCTAATATCTTGGGACAAACCTCCCGGTTTTTGATGCTCAACTTTCACTTGTTGACAATTAGGAAACTTAGCCATAAATTTCACAATATTCTTCTTCATTCCATTCCACCAATAGATCTCCCGTAAGTCATGGTACATCTTGGTGGCTCCCAGGGGAATGGAATATCGTGAACTATGGGCTTATGATAAGATCTGTTCTCTCAAGTCATCTACATTGGGAACACACAAATGACCTTGATATTGAGGCACTCCATCTCCCTCTTGGGAGAAAGCCTCTATAGACCTTTTAAGTATCACTTCCTTCAATTCCACCAAAGTCAGATCAAGGCCTTTTTTGGCTTTCATATCCGCCACAAAAGATTATGATGAACCATTGTGAACCATAACACCACCTTTGGTAGAGTCCACTAACCGAACACCCAATCGGGCCAATATATGAGCATCTCGAACTAACTCTTTCTTATTATCATCAATGTGAGCAACACTACCCATCGATAATTGACTAAGAGCATCTGTCACCACATTCGCCTTACCGGGGTGATAGAGAACACTCATGTCATAATCTTTCAATAACTCAAGCCACTTTTTTTGTCAAAGATTTAGATCCTTCTAATTAAACACATACTGTAAACTCTTGTGGTCGATAAATACATCGACATGTACAACATACAAATAGTGTCTCCAAATCTTAAGAGCAAACACAATCGCCGCTAGTTCGAGGTCATGGGTAGGATAATTCTTCTCATAAATTTTAAGTTGCCTTGAGGCATAGGAAATAACTTTCCCTTTTTGCATAAGTACACCTCCTAGACTAATTCTCGAGGTATCACAATAAACCACAAAACCATCAGTCCCTTCCGGTAAAGTCAACACAGGAGCAGAAGTAAGTCTATCCTTCAATTCCTGAAAATTCCTTTCACATGCTTCAGACCATATGAACTTAGCCTTACTTTGAGTCAATGTTGTCAATGGAGAGGCAATCGTAGAAAACCCTTAACAAACCTTCTGTAGTAACCAGGTAAACCCAAGAAACTTCTAATATCCGAAGGGGATAGAGGTCTAGGACAACTTTTAATCGCATGCGTCTTCTTAGGATCTACCTCAATACCCTTACTTGAAACAATATAACCAGTAAAAGCCACAGACCTTAGCCAAAACTCACATTTTCTAAACTTTGCAAAGAGTCATTGATCCATAAGAAGTTGCAACACGATCCTCAAATGATCAATATGTTCACTCTCACTTCTCGAATAGATCAATATATCATCAATGAACACAATCACAAACATGTCAAGATATTGTCTAAACACCCTATTCATCAGATCTATAAAAGCGATCGGAGCACTAGTCAAGCCAAAAGACATCAGGAAAAATTCAAAATGACCATACCAGGTTCTAATAGCCATTTTTGGAATATCATCTTCTTTCACCCTCAATTGGTGATAACCCGACCGAAGGTCAATCTTAGAGAAGTAACTCACTCCTTGAAGTTAGTCAAACAAATCATATATCCTTGGAGAGGATACTTATTCATAATGGTAACCTTATTCAACTGCCGATAGTCTATACATATACGAAGAGAACCATCATTAGTTCTATCAAACAAAACTGGAGCACCCTATGGAGAGATACTTGGTCGGATGAAACCCTTATCCAACAAATATTTCAATTGCTCTTTAAATTCCTTAAGTTCTACAGAAGCCATTCGGTAAGGAGGAATAAAAATAGGCTACGTATCTGGGAGAAGGTTAATATCAAAGTCGATTTCCCTTTCGGGAGGAATATCGGGTAAATCATCTGGAACACTTCCAAAAATTTATTTACAATGGGGACCGACTCAAAAGTAGGGGTCTCAGAATTTATATCCCTCACCCTAACTAGATGGTAAATGCAACCCTTAGAGATCATCTTTCTAGCTTTAAGACAAGAAACTAACTTACCCTTAGGCATAAAATTTCCCCATTTTCCACTCGAAGATCGGTTCATATGGAAACTGAAACTTGACTACACGGGTTCTACAATCAATAGAGGCATAACATGAATGCAGTCAATACATACCAAGGATAACATCAAAGTCTAGCATATCAAGATCTACAAGGTCAACAAGAGTAAATATATGGGACAAGGAGACGGGACACTTTCTATAGACCCTCTTAGCCACAATAGAATCACCGACAGGAGTAGAGACAGAAAAAGGATCTAGCAGCACATCCGAAAGAATATCAAATCTCATAGCCACATATGGCGTCACAAAAGATAAGGTAGCACCAGGATCAAGTAAAGTATAAACATCAAGTTGAAAAACTTTCAACATACCGGTAACCACATCAGGAGAACCCTCTTGTTCACAACAAGTCTGAAGTGCATAGAATCGGTTTTGCTTGGGATCATTGGAACCCGAAACACTAGGAGGATCTTACTTACCCTCTCTTTATTTAGCCCTAAGCATCGGGAAATCCCTTATCTTATGACCACTTTTACCACAACCGAAGCAAAGAACTTGCCTTCATGCTTCTTTCCACACCTAGCACAAGTAGACATAGGCAATAAAGATCCACTACCATTTCCTTCTTGAGGCTTAGGGTTACACACCTTATCCTTATTGAACTTAGGAGGAGCATTGGAGGAACCTTGACCGGAAAACCTTTGTCGAAACTTAGGACGACTATGCCCATCGAACCTTGACTGTGAGAAATTACCATCATCGGTCTTAGCCCTCTTCACCTTCCTAGATCTTTCCTTAAGTTTTTCTTCTTCAATTTTTTGAACATGAACCATGAGACGAGCAATATCCATATCATTAATAAGCATATATAGCGGTATTGAATTTCTTGACCAGCATTTCGCACACACCTGAAAAAAACATTCTCATTTTTGCCCTAGGATCAGCAACCATAGTAGGAGCATACCTCGATAGTTGTGTGAACTTCAAAGCATATTTTTTCACACTCATACTTCTTTGGCGAAGGTTGATGAATTAAAGAACCTTTGCCTCCCTCATCTCAAGGGGAAAGAACCTACCAAGAAAAGCAACTTTGAACTTTTCCCAATCGAGAGGACTCGCATCTTCCAGTCTCCCCTCCTTCCATTGGTTGAACTAAATTTGAGCAACACCCTTACGTTTATAAGCGGCCAACTCCACCTTTTCCACCGGTGTCACTCACATGATCATCAACACCTTGTAAACCTCGTCAATGAAATTTTGAGGATCTTCCTCAACCTCAGAATCATAGAACTCTGGGGGATTCATTCTAGTAAATTCCCTCACTCTGGATGCCGTCGTACCCACAGTTGGGTTCACGAGGACCACAACCTCCGTATTGTCTTGGACCGTCATGGCTTGGGCCAATACTTGAAAAGAAGCCCTAAACTCTGCATTAGTCACTTGCTCGACCAAAGGATTGACCGGAGCTTGAGGAGGAGCTTCTTGTTCCACATTCTCCCTTACATTCTTTCTATCATAAGCTAGCTCTTCGAGTAGCCATATCTTGTAGAGCATCAGATAAGGATTAGGAGAGAGACCTTATAGATTTAGGCTCTATCACTCATAACTTTAGAGTAATGAAAAAAGTGGAGTTTCCTAAACATCTTGTAGTCTCTCATTCATAAGTGTGGCACGCTTCACACTCATGAACAAGACTCTACTCGACATGGCTTATGAGACTTCCTAGGACCTTTCTAAATCTTGTGCTCTGATACCAAGTTTGTCATGACCGAAGGTACCACTTAGGCATAACATGGCGTACAAGACCCCGAGAGGCCCCATACAAGCCACTTAGCTTTCATAAATAGAACATAATAGAAATAAGAGGTTTAAAAGATAGTTTCAACATATAAAAGTTTTATAGAGAAGAGCAAAAATCTAAACATCCTCTCAAAGCCATCTAATACATAAGAATGAATCTGGGCGTAGCCCATACATCATGTTCCAAAACTAAAATAAGGAAAGACTGAAACAATGAAACTCTCTCCTCGAAACATGAGGACTCACTAAAGCTCAAAAATCTCCTCAATGAATTCTAGCCACAAAACTGGGAACCTTGATTGTCGGATCCTACATTTGGGGAAATAAAGGCAAGAGTATGTGTTAGTATAAAATATGTACCAAGTAAGATAATCATGCATAAAACATTTAAATCATGCTAAAAAGGGACATTTTCATAACATGCAATCACCAAGCTAAAATATGAGTATAAGGAGATAGAAAACATAAGTCGTAAAACATGGTCAATGCAAGCTAACATCAATAAAATCGTTAATGAGATACTTATAAAAGTAACCTTAATTCATTATTGTGGAAGATTTAAGTTTAATCGACATAAAATACCATGTGAGCTATCAACACAGAATCTGATGTATACCTCACACCGAAAAGAAGTGTGCTACTTGCCAAGGTAAGACCATGAACTTCTAGCTTATGTGGATCCACTAGCTAATGTCTATCTAAGACAATCATCCTATGGGGGTACATAGGTATGGGATAAGAGATTGCTTCTAGGAACCCGTCCTCTACTAATAGGAGAGTTCTCATCTCAATATCATTTTGGTTCTAAGCGTAAATCTCACGGAATAGTCATTTTCTTAACGTGTTCTTATTATCCATGGAAGGGCACGTCATGTTTCCAATCCAAGCTAATTCATTCATCATCCATGGAAAGGTATCATTCAATAGCCAATCTAAGCTAGGTTTCATAAGAATAGCTCATTAAATCTTTGATTCAAAGTTTAGTTGAGAAGACCTTTCAACCCTAAGAATCCTTTATGTGAGAATGTCCTTTCACAAGTCACGCTTTCACGTGTATATGAGAAATCCTTTTAACAACACAACAATAAAATCATTGATACTTCACCCTCAAAGCATCCTCAAAATATTTACATCAATTTCATGAAAACATGTTTAATTTCATAAACTCTCCTTTCATAATTCAAAACCCACATCATATGATCATAACTTGGAAAACATGAGGATTGCATGGGTTCATGGGGAAACATCATAAATATATGAGATTAACTCAATTCATTCATAAAAGATCATAGATCAATTAATTAAATCAATAATTAAGAGAAACCAACAACATAGATGAAAACCCCTAAATCAATTGGGAATTTCTACTTTGAAAATTGGAGAAGTTGGGAACTCCATGGAGAAAAGGGCTCCATGGATGAAAATCATCATACCTCAATGCCAATTGCTAAACTTTAATGGAGGATTAGGAGACTTGACTTGAAACCTAGATGGAACCCTTCTTCTTCAAGCTTTATAGAGAGAAATATTTGAGAGGAAGACTTGTTCTTCTTTTGTAAATTTGAGAGTGATTTTCAATTGATAAATTTTGGGGTTAAAACACTTATATAGGGGTTTTGGTGAAGGGTAAAACGACATAGTATTAGGATAGAATAATAAGGAAAAGACCCAAAAGCCCCTTAGAAAAATAAATGCCGACCTCATCCACGCCCCAACGCACGGTATGTTGGTCAGACCACGGACTGTCCTGGTTGGTCGTGGTTGAGATCAGAGAATTTCCAAATATGGATCCCCAACGACGGACCCCACCTACGGCCCATGGGTCTATCAACAGATCGTGGACCACAGTCGTAGGTCTCACCTCTTGACCTCAAAATCCCTCTAAGTCTGAGAATTACTTACGAACCCTATCTACGACTCGTGCATTGGACGACGGACCGTCCTAGTGAACCGTTGAAAAATATAGAGAATTTGACAATTTAGGAAAAATTAACTGCCTAACCACAGACCCCATCTACGGTCCGTGGATCAACATACAGGCCGTGGATGGCTTCTGTCGTCAGTGACACCAATTTTTTCTGAAAAACTAATTTTTCTCCCTTTTTGAATTCTAGGTGTTACACATGTCTAATATTGCTATCAATGACTTAGGTTTAATTAATTGAGGGCTATAACAATAATTTATGTAGAGTGGAAAAATAGGCAATTAATTAAGGGCTATAACAATAATCAATGGAGGCTATTTTCCAAAGAAATTGGCTACAATTGCCATTCAAAATTAGGCTATATATAAGTCAACAACAAAAAGGACTAACACTGCATTACTTAATTGTACAATATGTTATGTGAGTTGTAATATTTATATTTTATCCTCATTTATCTTTATTTTACCCTATCAATATTTAGGAATCAATTCTTATAGTGTTAGGAGAACCATATCTATAGAAAAGAGATTTAACTATCATCTTTATTTCCCCAAATTATATCTTGAATGAGTGTCAACTGTCACATGCCTAATATTGATATCAATGACTTAGGTTTAATTATTTGAGGGCTATAACAATAATCAATGGTGGCTATATATTTTCCAAATAAATTGGCTACAATTGAAATTCAAAATTAAGCTATATATAAGCCAACAACAAAAAGGACTAACATTGTAGTACTTAATTGTACAATATGTTATGTGAGTTGTACTATTTATATTTTATCCACATTTACCTTTATTTTACCTTATCAATATTTAAGAATCAATTCTTATAGTGAGGAGAACCATATTTATAGAAAAGGGATTTAACTATCATCTTTATTTTTCTAAATTATTTTTTGAATGAGTATCACTTTTCACATGTCTAATATTGATATAAATGACTTAGATTTAATTAGTTGAGAGTTATAACAATAATTTATGTAGAGTGGAAAAAAAGGTAATTAATTGAGGGCTATAACAATAATCAATGGTGGCTATTTTACAAAGAAATTGGCTAGAATTGCAATTCAAAATTAGGCCAAAAAAGCAAAAAACAACTAACAATCCAAGTCTCCAAAAACCAGCTAATACATGCATGCTACAGAGGCAAGCATATGGATTGTGCTTCTTCATCCTAAATTCAAGCCATCCAAACCTATCCAATGGTTATAATACAATATATATATCTTTTGAGGCCAAATGGGTTTATATGGCAGTAATTTGAAAATGCATTAATTTGTTCGGTTGAAATATGTCATGATCAATGATTCTCTGCTATGCCTTCCTCTCCAGGTGGATGACTTTCTAACAATAACACACAATGTTTATGTCAGCGACCAAATACAAATGGAGAAAGCAATTTAAAATACAAATGGAGGAAGCAAATTGAAAAAAACTAGAGTGGTATTTAACTGTTCCATCAAAGTCACTTCTTTTTTATGGGTTTAGAAGAAAACTTTCCTCCTAAATCCTATCTTATTTTATTTTATTTTTTCTGAATGGTACAAATGTACCACTGAAGAAGCACCAACATCCATGTAAAAAAAATCTTCTTGAAAAAATGAAAGCAAAACTACTGTCAACAGTTGCAAGATCAAGAGAAACTTTTTAGGATCTATCATTAATATTCTTACCATTGTTAGTAGTGTAATTCTCAACTAAAAATTGTGTGAAATTACAATTTTTGCCTCATGGCAAAGAAAGTTGTTTTTTGTTAATCCTCAAAATTACAATAGTTGATGATTCTTTCCCATGTAGTGATTTTTTATAAAATCAATGTTTTATATCAATTGTTGAAACATTTAGGTGTAGTTATTTTGGTTGACAGACGAACCTAACTATACACCAACAATATATTTTTGTCAACCTAACTATACACCCACTATATCTTTTTGATGGTACTAATGCATTATTAAGTTGATGCTAGTACAATATGTAATGAAAAAAAATTTAAGGTATGATATATCTTTTGGTCTATTTTTTTAACAATAAATGTTGCATATTTGAACACATTTCAAATAAAATTATTGGGCTTAGATATATATATAGATATAAAAACATTATTATATATAATACATCTTCTATTTAAATAATATTTAGTAAATTATTTGTCTTTTTCGTGACCGTGCGAAGCACAAATGAAGTTACTGGTGATAAATTAAATATATATTTTTTAAGATGGAAGAAACATAATTTTATTGATCAAGATTGTGAGTACAATTTTGTTCCTCCCTTGATTCTTCTCTCGTAATATTTATCCATGATTCGAGGCCGTTAGTGACATATTTGTAGAGATATTTTAGGGCTTGATTATGTAATCTTTGTAAATAGGAAATTCTTCGATTCTAGTAATCTTTGTAAAATAGGAAGATATTAATTATTTCTATATATTGTAACTTAGTAGTAGTTATATATTAATGTACATGCCTCCTTTAAGAAATAATAGAGTACAAAAAACAGAACTATTATGTTCAAGATTTGAACTTGGTATCAGTGCCAATGACAAATCAGATGCTTCCAACTCCACCCCGATTATCATTCAAACTGAAAATTCCTCTTTCAATGCAGGCTTATTCTAAATGAAACAAATTATGATATGTGGTCTCAAATCATAGTGATGCATGTTGCTGAAAAAGAAAAACTCTTTGTTCGTGGGAGTACAAAACCACCTACTGAAAAAGTTGAAGGAAATGAGAAGTGGTACATAGATAATCAAAAGGTTAAGAGGTGGCTTTTGATGTCTTTGTCTCCTGAGATTATGAAACGATATATTCGCTTACCTACTACTCAAGAAATCTGGAAAGCTCTGTCAACAGCCTTGTATGATGGAGCAGATGAACTACAAGTCTTCACATTGAATCAAAATCTTTTCTGCCGAACAAAATGACAAATCTCTCTCTTCCTACTATGGAGAACTGATTGAAATTTTTTGTGAGTTGGATCATCATGATAAGGTGAATATGGAAAATAAAAAGGATGTCACTTTATTATGCAAGTCTATTCAACGACAAAGGGTGCACGTCTTTCTTGTTGGTTTGGATGGTTAATTTGAACAGATTCGTGGTGAAATCTTGAGGAAGGATCCTGTTCCAGAATTAGAAGAATGTTATGATGAATAACGTTTCAAGCACACCTCATCCGATTCTAGGTGTAAACGATTGTTAAGCAATATATAACCCAACAATTGAGTTGGGTCGAATCCCACAGGGAGCGATACGTGTTCAAATTCAATTAAAAAGTACGACTGTGATCTAACTAGTTATAGGAATAGAAATCATCGAAAATACACGAAACAAATCAAAAGGGGTGATATTAAATGTCAGATGGGTTTTTTTTGGTTTTCAGCTATCAACTACTATGTAGTCACAAACAATATGAAATAACAATAAGGAGAGGAATTCTCAAGATGTGATCGATTATAGGCAAATTTCGATATATGGGTGATTTAAACTACTAGTAAATAGCTAAATGTCAGTGAGTAGGCTAGACTATAATTTATATGGAGGGGTTCCATCTTTTTCAAAACTATTACTCAAAGGGGGATTTCTCACACTTCTTGATTTTCCTTCTCTTTTCACCACACTCCCAACTTAGGATTTTGGCCTAAGTTGGATATTCACACAAACCACACTTCATGAAAGTTATGGGTAAATGGATAAAGAGGGATCACAATTGTTCAAGTTTCTTCGAAGAAAAGGATAAGGTTCAAGCAAGGTTCACACATCTCACAAGGTTGGCCATAAAAGAGGAATATTTTCAAATTGTTTCACTCTTCAAAATTGTTGCCTAAAATCATTTCAAGTGCTTGCATCACTTAGTCAACCGGACCAATGGGGAAAATCTAGGTGTTATCACACAATTTTTCATAGTAAGCTCATCACAAAAGGCATTAGCAACAATATCAAACAAGACTCCACACTTTCTAGCTAGTGTGCAATGCTCATCACAAGAGACTCATTCGATAACCGGCTAGTCACAACGAGATGCTAAAAGTTCACACATTGTCTATGCAACTTCATTGGCCTCATCGTAGCCGCACATTCATTTCGTTCAATTATGAGCATTATTCAAGTCATCGGTATTGATCATAACTGATACTCAAATTCGCACAACAACAGCTACAATCACAAACAATAGAGGTGGCACAAATTTTAAAAATAGATCAAAACCATTTCCATTTAAAACAAGGAGCCATAAGCTCAAGCATCCACAAAAGTATGCTCAAAATACAACCCAGACACATAGATCACAAAACCCAATATTTAAAAACAAAGCAGAATCACAGGAGGTAGGTATGGAAATATCTCACCCCACCCACAAAAGAAAAGTAGTTTTCCTCAAATGCAACTAAAACAAAGATAATCAATAAAAATAACAGAAAGGGAGGTAAAAATGATCCTGTCTACTCAGTCACTCCATCTGTCGGAGCATCAATGCATGAGGTAACACTCTGAGGTTGGGCATCAGTGCCCGGTTTAGTATCAGCTGTAACAGCACTAGACCCAACTATAGTGATGTCTCTCAAGGATGTCTGAGCAATCGAATGTACCATGGCCTCTACGACCTCAGTTAGGCCCTCATAGGTGGTCTCCTCCCTATACTTTGGGTCTAACCATATCTGTAAAACACATCGAAAATTGTTAGAAATCGTTAAAAAAATTGCATAAATCAAGTTGCAGAAAGACTCACTGAAGCAGTCAGCAACTCGTCTAGGTGAGCCAGATCGGGCTCGCCGAAAGGATCAGCTTGACAATTTTCCAGAAATAAGGCCAGTCGGTGATGCTCAGGGCTCTTCCACATATCACCGACACCACTCGGCAAGCTTAGATTAGCCTGCCGAATATTACAGTGTGTTTTAGGGGTTAGGGGTGCAGAAAGGGCGATCTAAGGAACCTTTCGGTGAGTCATCGAGTGAAGTCAACAATCTCAGGCTTCCCGCCGAGAGTTACAAACTCTACTTAACCAAAACAAGAAATTAAAGGCGATCATAGGGGGACTTTGGCGAACCGCCGAACTGTTCAGCAAGCTCGACCCAGCTCGTCAAACTGCCCAACATGCCAATTTTTAACCCTGTTTCCCAAAATCAAGTCCGCAACCCCCGAAATCAAAATCAAACACCTACACAATGCAATTAACACTAGACCCATATGACCCATGCCTTCGTGGTACTCAGACTTCCCCGGGTTTGGCCAAAATTGGCCATTTGATGATTTTTGCCCTTAAGAATGACGCCAAACTCTCCATCATTGGGCAAATTACGTTATTTGGCTCAATTCAAAGCTACTCAAACTTCACCCGACTAGACCCAATACAAATTAACCGCAACCCAACAAATTAGAATTGATTTTAATGCACAAAATATGGGAAATCATCTTTTTAAGCAATTAGGCAAAAGTTCGAAACACAAAACAGGAACTCTAACATATAAAACATTGTTTAAACAATTACCCAACACAAATCAATACACATTCACCTATTGCATTTGAGTTTAACCACCAAACTAAAGTACGGGGTCCGGAAAACCAACCTGAATGCCAAATTGATAATTTGAAAAGCTAGGCGGCAAAGTAATCCAATTTCAAGCACAAGAACACACACAAAAAGCGAATAAAAATAGAAAAGTACGGAAAATTTAAAGTGCAGGTGAGAGTGTATGGGGTTAGAAATTAGAGAATATGAAAGATTTTGAAATTTTAAACTGTTTGGCCTTCTAAAACCTTTCAGTTCGCAACCCTTTCGGCGGTGTTACTTGACCACGCCGAACCATTCGGTGATGCGCCGAGTGGTAATTCACCTCGTCGAGATTTACAGGACCACCATTCAATTTGGTGGTCCAAACGGTGGACAAAATCATGCTCGCCAACCTGTTCGGCGAGTCACCGATTAAGTAATTGGCTCACTGAGTTTTATAGACTTCCATTTCATGTTTTGTGGGTCCAACGACAATCCAAATCAGGCATGCCGACCTCTTCGACAAGTTTTCAACTGGACTTTTGGCTTGCCAAACTGCTTTTTTTCCAACATACTTCACTTTTCAACCTTCACAATCACACCCACTATTCAAAATCAAAACCAAAGCATTAAAAACTTGGGTTGCCTCCCAAGTAGCGCCTTAGTTAACGTCGTGGCATGATGAAAATACCGATTCAAGCATCATTTTTGGGGTTCGCCATTATATCACTAGGCAGCCCCCCTTATTGTCTTGGATTCAAATGTGACGAAATTTGACCTGTTTGGGTCTCCAACTGCTTAATAGAGACTAAGTGAGAGATCACCATCTAATTGAGAGTCGAGACATCCTCTTTCATCTCCTTCAACACTTTGTCGGACCCTTCAACTTTGTTAAGAATGTATGAGAGCATATCTTCTATCCAGCCACCCTCAGAGTCCTTGGGCTTTTGACGCTCATGGGGAGGAACATACCTTTTCTTCTCCCCTTCTCTTTCCTCCCAAGTAGCGTTACGTTCATGCCATTCTCTGTCATGGTCTTTCCAGCCCTCATCTCTATTCCAACCTTTATTTCCCCCGGCCTTGGGTAGTTTGCATGATAACTTCCTCCTTGATTGGCTAGGAAGTTCACTTCCTCATTGTACACCGCTCTCATCGGGGTTCACTCCACTAACACCCACAACATTGACACTATTTGCACCAGCACCCATGACATTTTTAGCCAAGATATCCAGTTGGGTCATCATTTTAGCCATGTTTTGGTCTCTCTCTTAATCCTTTTCGATCTGCTCTTTTGTCAGTTTATAAGTAAGAGGAGAGACTTGGTCTTCTTGATTGTACCATGCCCTATTGATCTTGGTCATTCAAGAGGTTGGGACGCTATTGCATAGGACTGTTGCATTAAACCACCCAGAGAAAGTTGATAAGCTACTCATTTGTTTACCGAATCGAGGCTTCTATAGAAATATTGCAGCAGCACATTATCTGGAAGTCCATGAGTTGGGCACTGAAGTACTAGCTTTTTAATTCTCAGTCATGTCTCATGGATTGGTTCACCTTCCAAGCACTTGAAACCTTGGATGTTGTCCCTAAGAGTCATCATCTTCGATGGGGGGAAAGAAAAGCACTTGGAATGCAGTAGTAAGCTCATCCCACGAAGTGATAGAATCTCTGAGCAACTCCGCCAACCACTTGCTTTCCTCACCCATCAGAGAAAATGGGAACAACATCAGACGGACCGATTCTTGCGATATGTTCTTAAATGAGAACGGACCACAGACATCAACAAAAATTCTAATATGCTCATTGGGATCCTCATGAGCCAGCCCCCTAAACAATCCTTTCAATTGTAGGAGCTGAAGCATTGTGCTTCTGATGTGAAAAACTGTGTTTCCTTCATTTGGAGGCAAACGAATGACACCAACACCACCCACTTGGTTTGGGTCATTGAGGTTCCCAATGTCATCTTGGTAGCCCACTTGGCTACCATTACTTTCGTTGACGCTCATCTCCTCTTATGTTTAACACAAGCAACACAAAACAAAAAACTAAAATAAGTAGATTCAACTATAACAACAAATATTACAATTTAACTTTAATAAAAGAATTTTAGACAACACCACTCCCCGGTAGCAGCGCAATTTTGATGAATAACATTTCAAGCACACCTCTTCTGATTCTAGCTGTAAACGATCTTTAAGCAATATATAACCCAACAATTGAGTTGGGATCGAATCCCATAGGGAGCGGTACGTGTTAAAATTGAATTAAGAAGTACGAATGTGATCTAACTAGTTATAGGAATAGAAATTCTCAAAAATACACGAAACAAATCAAAAGGGGTGACATTAAATGTCAGATGGGGTTTTTTTCATTTTCAGCTATCAACTACTATGCAATCACAAACAATATGAAATAACAATAAGGAGAGGAATTCTCGAGATGTGATCGATTATAGGCTAATTTTGATATATGGGTGATTTAAACTACTAGTAAATAGCTAAATGTCAATGGGTAGGCTAGACTATAATTGAAATAGTTTTCTCTCGAACAACTATTCTGCTTCAAATGATTTCTCTCGAACATCAACAAGCATAGCAATTAAGAACAGCACATAACCTTAAAACATCTTCTCTCTCGAGCAAGATGGGTAGGATTGGTTTTAGGATTCACTCTCTCGAGCTGAACCCAAATCAACCCAATACCTACAAATCATTAATCAATAATCTTAGTTCTAAAACCTCTCTCTCTCTCTCTCAAGCAAGTTAAGAACACAAAATTAGAACTGCATTTGCAACTACAATTCATAAATTAAACCTCAGCTAATGATTAAACCCACTTTAATATAGTATTTAAACTTGTAATTAACAATACCCACAAACTAATTCAACCCATAATCACATTATCACACCCCAAGATTTGGGGTTTTAGCCAAACAACATAAAAAGATAAAAATGGTTACCAAATCGATCAACCATCAAATAGTAAGAGTAATTAAGCCTTTACAATGCTTTAATTTGCAGAAAATTTGAAACCCACTTGCAAAATCTCCAAATTGAGTCTCAAAGAGCTTTTCAAGTCTACTAAGAAACTATCAAAACTCAAGAGAAAATTGTTCTAGACTAAAAATCGATACAAGTTAAATGTTTAAAATCTAATTTATAGTTGCCAAAATAAGCCACGAAGGGCCATTAGGTGAAGTATGTCGGGTTCGTCGAACCACTCGGCGAATCGCCCAATGCTCTCTTCTATCGCCTTTTTGCTTTGGTATTCAGCATCCTCAAGTCCTATCATTTTGGGCGATCTCTCTTTGCATCACGAAACTGCTCGGCGATTTGCCGACTTGGTTTCTTCCCTCAGGGCCGGCACACAGAACTTTAGGCGGTCAACTTAGCCACTCGGCGATTCGCCAAATGCTTTTGGCGATCCTCAGGCTTGACTTTCTTCATTTCTTCAGTTTGATTTGTTCCTTTTTCCTGTTAGTGTCCTTGCTTTGTTCCTCAATCCATACACCTGAAAATCAATGCTTTAACATCAGTTTATGGTACAAATTAAGCATTTGAGGACACTAAATCTATATAAATAAAACCTCAAATGAGTCCAAATCTTGAACTCATCATGTTACTCAATGGTTCATCATGAATATGTCCGTCATGCAACAGTGAATGGAGAACTTGAAAAATCATAAGCAGTAGTCATGGTGAGAAAATACAGATCTAATCAAAATTGGTTCTCTCAAAATCAACCAGATTTAATGAGGTCTAAGGGTATCAACAAGTCCACTTATAAGTGTACTCATTGTGACCAAGGCACACAAAAAATTCTTGTTTTGAAGTTGTGGGATATCCAGACCGGTGGGATCATAATCATGACTCAAGAAGGAGAAATGCAAGCAAGAGTTCCACTGTTTCAATTGTAGAAACAAATGCCAAGGAAGATGTTATTGGGCTATCCACAACCTTGATAGCAACGGGAGGTAACAATGGTAAGGCTTTGAATTCATCTGGACTTGTTTCTAATAGTACATGGCTTATTGATTCTGAAGTTATAGATCACTGACATTTGATTCTACAAAAGTTCCATCCCTTAAACCCTCGTCACAAAAGTATATTTCCACCACTAATGGTTCTTCGACATCTATCATTGGGGAAGGATCCTTGTCTCGCATTAATAATTTAAATTTAGACAGTGTCTTTGTAGTTCCATCATTGGATTGTAATCTTTTGTCTGTTTTTCAAATTACCACTACTCTATCTCGTGTTGTGATGTTTTGGCCTGACTATTGTGTGTTTAAGGACATCCAGACGAGGAAGACGAATTATTGGTACTAGACGAGAGAGGTTGTATTACTTGAATTTGGAGTCAAAAGTTCTAATCAGTTTCGCCAAGCATTATCAGTTGATATGTTAAGTTGTGAGGAAAAAACAAGGAAATATGATGTTTGGCTATGGTACCAATGATTGGGACATGCTTCTTTTGGATATCAAAAGTGAAGTGAATTTGTTGCTTCAAAAGTTTCATAAAATGATTTGCACTCAACATAATGCCCAAGTAAGAGTTCTACGTAGTGACAATGGGGGAGAGTATTCCAACTATGAACTTAAGCGATATTTAGAAGCACATGGAATTGCTCATCAAACTACTTGTCCCAATACACCCCAACAAAATGGGGTAGCCGAGAGAAAAAAATCGTCATTTGTTAGAAGTTGTTCGTGCTCTATTGATTGAAGCTCATCTGCCACAATATTATTTGGGAGAAGCACTTACTTGTACAACATATTTAATTAATCTAGTGTCTTCTAGCAGAATTAACTTTAGAACACCATCTCAAGCTCTTGCTGAAGCGGTGATTGCACCGACAGTCCCAAATTTGACTTCTCGTGTTTTTGGTTGTGTAGCATTCTACATCTTCATAAGCATCAACGCAACAAGCTATCCCCTCGTGCATTGCGGTGTGTTTTTTAGATATGCTACTCATCAAAAAGGGTACAAATGTTTTTATCCTCCAACTCAACAAATGTTTGTTACAATGGATGTTATCTTTCATGAAGAGTCTATGTATTTTTCTAATGAAATAAAACTCCAAGGGGAGGACATGAAGGATATTTTGTCTCTAAATTATGAAAAATTGATACTTTCTGCACCTAGTAACCAGGTTGTAAATGAATGAAGTTTATGTGGTGGTGAATATCAAGAAATGGGACATATCCAAAATATGGTAGAATCAGATTTGGATATTGCTGAAAATCAGGAAGTTGAAGAAGAAGATTTGGGTGCAACTGGAAATCAAGAAATTGAAGAAGTTAGTCCAATATCACATGAACCCCTCACCCAACAAGCAATTGATGTACCAAATCAATTATCGCCAAATCAGGATGTTTCTGATTTTGTACCCAAACCATCAGTCAAACAACTACCACCACGACACAATAGAGGTCTTCCTAAACCCACATATGAACCAGAAATTTCTAGTAAGACTAGATACCCATTGAGCCATATCATTTTTCGGAATCAAATAAGTCATTTGTAAATCAATTATCTATTGTATCTATTCCTGACAATGTACAAGAAGCCTTAATTGATCCCAGGTGGAAGGAAGCTATGGATGAAGAGATGAAATCCTTGGAAAAAAATGATACATGAAAACTTGTTGATTGTCCACCAGGAAAGAAAACGGTTGGATGTCGATGGTTGTATACAGTCAAGTACAAAACAGATGGTATGATAGAACGATTCAAAGTGAGATTGGTGGCTAAGGGATATACTTAGACCTATGGAATCGACTATAGAGAAACATTTGCACCTGTTGCAAAAAATCAATACAATTCGAGTGCTATTATTCTTGGCCGTAAATTTTGATTGGCCACTACAATAATTTGATGTGAAAAATATTTTTATACATGGTGAGTTATCTGAAGAAGTCTATATGGACTATCCTCTAGGGTACAAGATATCGAGATCACATGATTATAAAGTATGAAGATTAAAGAAATCACTTTATGGACTGAAACAATCACCAAGAGCATGGTTTGGAAAATTCATCAGATCTATGAAGGCATTTCGCTATACTCAAAGCAACACCGATGACACTTTTTTCTTGAAGAGACAACAAGGTAAATTATTGTCCTTATTGTATATGTTGATGACTGGAAATGACCCTGAAGAAAGGAAAGCTCTCAAAAGCTACATGTCTAAAAAAATTGAGATGAAGGACCTTGCTCCATTAAAGTTTTTCCTTGAAATTGAAGTGTCTAAGTCATCTAAATGAATTTTATTATCCCAAAGAAAATATAATTTAGAATTGTTAAAGGAAACTGGCATGACAGCTTGACAACCAGTTGATATACCTGTTGAAGAAGGCCTCAAATTAAGTGTTGAAACTAATCAAATTCCAGTTGATAAAGGAAGATACCAGATACTTGTATGAAGATTGATGTACTTAGCACACACAAGACCAAACCATGCATATTCTTTAAGTGTGGTAAGTCAATTTATGCATAATCCTGAAGAGAAACATATGAATACAATTTTGTGAATCTTGAAATATTTGAAATCTGCTCCAGCAAATGGAATTTTGTTCACAAAATGTGTAGATCCTCTAGTCATAAATGTATATACGGATGTTGACTGGGCTAAAACTATTGATGATAGAGGTCTACTTCAGAATATTTCACTTTTATGGGAGGAAATCCTGTAACCTAGAGAAGCAAAAGCCAAAATGTTGTTGCTCGCTCAAGTGCGGAGGCGAAATTCAGAGGAATGACACTTGAAATATGTGAAGCATTATGTTTGAGACTTCTCTTAACAGATTTGGGTTATCCACCTAAGTCGCCAATCCAACTATATTGTGATAATAAGCCTGCACGTGATATTGCACATAATCCGGTACAACACGATTGTACCAAACATGTGGAGGGAGACAAATTTTTCATCAAGGAAAAGTTGGATGGAAAGATACTAGAGTCACCCAAGATTTGATCGGAGGACCAAATGGCTGATCTTCTTACTAAAGCAGTTTCGAGTAAAATGTTCTCAAAGTTAAAGAGTAAGTTGGGAATGTTTGACATCTATGCACTAACTTGAGGGGGAGTGTAGAGATATTTTAGGGCTTGATTCTGTAATCTTTGTTAATAGGAAATTGCTCGATTCTAGTAATCTTTGTAAAATAGGAAGATATTAATTCTTTCCATATATTATAACTTAGTAGCAGTTATATATTCATGTGTATGCCTCCTTTGAGAAATAATAGAATACAAAAAAAGAATTATTTTGTTCAAGATTTGAACTATTTCCTGAACTTTGATGATTTGGACTTGATTTTCATAATTCAAGCGCCATTAGTGGCGTATTTATCTGTAACGACCTGATTCCATTGTTAGGAAAAACCCAATGGGGAAAGAATTGTGGCCAGAAAACTTTTTGGTAGTAACGTGGGATTTCTTAGCCTAGTCCAGATTTGGACGAAATCGGAGCTATGTGAGTCTAGGGGAATCTGGTAAAGATTGGGAGATTAAATTAGGAATTTGATCATATGAGTAGATAGCTAAGACGTTAAGGAAACCGTACGACTTTATGAAATCAAATTCGGGCGAGTAGAACTCCCAAAACTGATCTTAGTGTGAACGAGTAGTTTCTGAGTGTCATGGGATGAAGTTGTGTTGTGAAATGGGTGTTTGAGACTCTAATTACGACGTCCTGTCTCCGTGCAATCTGTCAGGCTGGAATTTATCCCACCAGAAAGGGTCCGTTGTGGCGGGTTGGGGGCCGTTATAGCGGGCCAGTCGCAACTTAAGTCGGAAATAAACCCCAAAAACGTTTCATTCTGCAAGTTTCGACTTTGACAGCTAAGGAACGACCCCTAGTGTTTTCTTGATATTTTTCCACCATTCTTGAGGCTAAAGGTAAGGTTTTCACTCCCCGAATCCATTTTTCAATCTGTAGAACTTAGTTTCTTGGGTAATTATCGATGGGAATGGGTGTTGATCTGGAATTTATGGTGGAAAAGGCGCTAATCTGGGTATGGGGATTAATGGTTTGACCTAGGGTTAATGTTATTGATTATAATTCGGGTAATCAGGTCTTGTTTATAGATCCTCACATTATTATTATTGTTTGTAGACCAAGAACAAGCGAAAAGAATTCGTAAAGGGAAGAATCAAGCTTCTTAGGGGATTCAAGCTTTGTTCGAGGTAGGTGATGGTTGTGATTTCATGTTGTGTGATATATGTTTGCACTTGCTTCATTATATTTCATGTATGTATGTGAATGTTGCATTATTGATCACACTAATTGTAAATGAGCATGAACGAATAACAATATGCCATTAATCACCTCTTAATCGTATGATTGGGAGAATGAACATTGTGATTGTAATTGTGGTATGTTGAATAGAGCGGGTGTCATGTTCCGACAAACTAACTGGGATCGGATGTCACGTACCAACATAAATATTAGAACGGGTCACTACAAGAAAAAGCTTTATTTAAGACCAATATTTAGGGACGATTTAATAATTCCGTCTCTGAAAGTACATATATTGGGACGAGATTTTATTTCGGTCATTAATTCCGTATGTTATTGTGAAGGTTCTAAATCTGGTCTCTAGAAAAAGTAGTAACTGGTCCCAAATTAAAAATTAAGGGGTCTTATGAAATATATTGAAAGCGGGAACTTCATATTTTCACCAAAATTGGCCGCCTAAAAATTCATTATTCATTAAAATTCTACAAGGAAAAGAAAACAAAGAAAAGACACTTGAGTTTATTTCCCAAAAAATATCATGAAACCAAACAACCCTAGCAGCGATCTTCCCAAGCTAACAACCATCTTCCCTTACAACGATCTTAGTATAGCTCTCAGCTAAAAATCTGTGTTTTCGCAAAACAGAGAAAGCGCAGGTCTTCCTAGCAGCAAACACAGGCCAGGTCTCATCGATCAGTGTTTCATCTATATTTTCTCAAAACAGAGAAAGCAAAGGTCTGCCTAGCAGTGATATCCACTGAATATATATCCTCTATTCACTCGAATCTCAGGTATGCCTCCACTTCTACGAGTTGATTTGATTTTTTATGTAAAGTCAATTTTCTATTTGTTTTGTTCGAGTTGTAACTCGTCTTGTTTGAGTTATTGTTCTCTAAGACTATATGTTGATCATTTTGTTAAAGAAGATTCAGTTTTGTAGTGTGATATGATCCCAAAAATGAAGGGGATCGATAAGTCGTTAATGAAGTAAGTGTTCCTAAAGATTAAGAATAATGAACTAAACTTGAAAAGAAGCACTAACAACTCAATGAGCTAAAACAATATTAAGCGATAATATAGAGAGAGGTCTGTTCAAGTTGAGAAATCTGTATGAATTACAAGTGAATAGAACTCTCTCTTGTAGTTGCAGAATGTTAAAAATGAGACAAGTGATTGCAGAATTTTAACAGAGCAGGTGAGATAAGTGATTGCAGAATGTTACAAATGAATAAATGAAACAAAGAATTTGTTTAGTTTGGTCTGAACTGATGAAATATGTAAAACACAATAGAACTAATGCAAAATGACCTCCTGTGGTGCTGCACCTAGAAGATTGAAAGGCTGATCGTTTCGTTTGGATTTGAAACTTGGAAAATTTGATAACTTTCAAGAAGATACATTATAATAGTTGTTTAAAGCATTCTTTCAATTTTTTCTAGTTGGTTCTCTGATTTCTGTCTACTTGTATATCACCTATGCATCCTCTTCTGTGAGTGATTTTTCCTTCTCTAAACTTGATTTGTTGATTGTTTTCTTCTTATAGCATATATAATGTATAGTGTATGCCTAAAGAATCGGTCATATTTTGACGATGAAATTAACTCGAGCTGATGAAAGATGAAGAAAGCAATAGAGCTGATGCAAATTAGCTCTTGTATATGATGTACATAGTAGGTAGAAACAACGATAGTTTCATTTAGGTCTCAAAACTTAGAAAACTCAAGATTTTTCAAGAAGATACGTTCTAATAGTTGCACCATATTTTTTTTTCTGTTGTTGTAAAACTGAATCACTAGCTGTTTTCCGATTGTTCAACTTTCTGGTAAGCTCCTCTTTTGGGAGCTGATTTTTTCTTCTTCTCTATATTTGATTTGTTCGAGTTACACTACACTTCTTTGAATTACTCTTCTTTGATGAGATTAGCTGGTCAATTTTTTGAAGAATATTCAAGTATGTAGTGTGATAAGATCCCAAAAATAAGGGGCTCAGTCCTAAGAGAATGATTGTTCCTAAAGAAACAAAAGAGTGAGCTACTCTTGAACAGAGGCACCCACATGTAATGAGTTAAAACAGTGTTCAGAGAGAAGATATAGGAATTTGTATTTGAACTAATAGACATGATTTCTCTTATTACTACATTGTCGCACATGATTCTTGTTTTGCGGTGGGGATCACGGGATTGATTTCCCCTTTTGATTATTGATAATTCATACTGTTAAAAACTCATATTCTTGATTACTTTGATTCTATCCTTCAGTTCACTAGTAACTATCTGAAAGACTACTTTTATTTTGTTTTCCAGTTCACTGGATAGAAAGTTTCCTTATAATTTTTCCACCTTTGGCTTTTTTTACAGGTTCAATATGAAAACTGAAAATGTGGACGGATCAAGTATGAAAAGTACTATCGCATAACCTGCATATGACATCACCTGTATCAATTGAATGACCATTGATTTTTTTGCTGACCAAGTTAGTGTAAGGCTGAACTCTTAGGATACTAATAATAGTTCTCCATGTCCTAGATGTAATGGTGTCCCTACTTCCTGTGTTGATGCAATCTGTGCAAACTCTATAGCATTCTTATATTCATTCAAAGGCTATTGATTTACCTGAGTTGTCACAAGTGATTTGAATTTGATTTACCTGTGCAATCTGTGCAAGTGATTTGAATTTGAAGAACCTGATGGTGCCAAGTGATTTGAGTGCTTATTGGTTCCCATATGTTTTTCATTGTGATTTCCTGAGCCTTGCAGACCATTCACTCTTTGGACCTGGTTGTGTTCAGGTCGACTATCCTCCTTCCCATTCAATTCATTTTGAGATTTAGAACAACCATCTGCTTGTTCAATGAGTATCTCGAAGTTGTTGTTGGATTTTCTTATTAGTTCGATTCAATGTTGCTCCTCCAGTACGGACCCCACCTGCCCCTTCATTCCTTTCTACTTCAATTAATCCACCTAAGGTTCATCGAGATAATTTTCCTTGCCTATTCCATCTCTTCTTCTGAAATAGTTATCGCCATCACTTCAATTTTTTGAAGTTTTGAAGAGTTGGACGATTAATTCATGGATGAAGAGCCGATGGCTGTTCGGTCACCTTTATAGAGCCAGTGATTGGAATTGTTCTCTGTAGTTTCTTTATGTTCCCTGCATATATAGTTTTCCTCTATTTTTTATTGATCTCTGTTTAAAAAATAACTGTTCTCTGTTTTTTTTTCTGCACGTAAAGTGACACATCTTTTTCCACTGTTTTTTGTTTTTTGTACAACTGTGCGCGAACATCTCTTTTTTCTGCAAAAATATACATAATGATGCTCCTTAACATAAATGTTTTGTGATAGAAAAAACACTCATCAGATTGCAGCTTCTGTTTTTCACCATTTTCTAGTAGTAATCATATCTTCTTTCAACTCATCAAGCAGTTTCCCTCATTCTTGGTTTCTATCTTTAGTACAAACACTTTTTTGATACACTTAAATCAGTGTTGATGTTTTCCTCTCTTTTTCCATGTTGTTCCTCATCATGAATATTAGTTCTTTGGTATGTATTGGCAGGGGCTGTTTTTCCTCTTTGTTTCTAGCCTTTATTCCTCAGTATGTTTTCTTCGTCTACATCTGATGTGTTAAGCCTGTTGTTACTGTGACTTTGTCAGGTAGTTTCCTCGTCTGATTGTATGTTTTTCTTTTCTTCATATGTAAACGTAATAGGTAAAACTTCATTTAGCTCAATGTTCTTGATCTGCATTTATCTTGGTGGCTTGTTAATCAACATTCTTAGAGTTGGCCTCATTTGGGCTGTCATTGTCTTGTTGTGCATAGTCTACGGTGTCAGCCTTCAATATATAATTCTATTAGATTTGATGCAATTTGTAGACATTTTAGACTTGTGACACACTCTCAAGGATCAGTTTGAGATTGTTTGGCTCCTACAAGGATTAAGAATTGGAAGAAAACAATAATAACTTGCTTGTTTCCCCTGCTACACAGACAACATGGTTCTTTCTCCTGAAACCTTTATATCTTGATTGTTAAATTCCTCCGCAACAGCCTGTTTCCCTTGAAACATAATATAAATCTTCTTGATGGGATTTTTTTCTATATGTACTAATCTTTTGTCATTGAAATTCTGTTTTCGATATAGATTTTGATTCTTGGTTTATTAATTTTTTTTTATGTGTCTATTTGCTGCTTTAAGTAGGCATTATTTGAAATATGACATCTACTAGATTTCTGCTTTTGAAAGATCTAAACAACAATTCAACATTCAGAATCATATAGAAGGCTATAAGCAATGTTGTTGTTATTAGACAGAAACTACAGTTCAACATTAAATTATAGACCTTAAGCATGAGACTATGATTCTTAATTTCTTAATTATGTAAATCCTCTTTGAAATGTATGAAGTGTTGATTAGTAAACTGAATTACTAATGTTTGTTCTACTTTCGACAACAGTGCATGAATGCTGCTAACTTGAGAAACAAACAAGACTACTCTTCACATAAATCTGATTCAACCATTTACATGTACAGAGTTTCACTGAAAACCTCACTGGATTCCCAAATCCCTAGTTCCTTTTTATCTTCTTTTGCTCAGTAGAACCCTCTGTGAGTTCCAAAATACTGATTTACACCTTTACAAAGGTTTATTAATTTCGAGTTTTTTTTAATCATTTTTTCTTATTTTCATGCAGATTATTGATATACCTAGATAATCCTTGTTGAATTTTGGATTTCTTTTGTGAAGATTGAAGCTACAAGTGAAGATGAGAGTTTAGAAGAAGCATAAGACCATTAATATTTTTCTAGGAAAGTTATGACAAACTTGAAATTGTGGCCTAGCTCCGGATATTGTTAATTTGCTAAGCTTTTTTTTGTTGAGAAATGTTGAAACTAACAACATGGAATGGTAACTTATTTTTATATTTATGTCAGCCTTTTGTATGAAGATATACTGTAACAATTTTATATTTATTGACAAAGCTTGTAATTTTTTTGTGATATAAAGATCCAGAACCATTGGTGGTCAACTAGAGACCAAAATATTTGCTCGTCTCTAAAGGTTCATCTAGGACAAAACTGTTTATTGTCTCTAAAAGTTTCATGTAGGATGAGACAACTTCTTGTCCCTAAAGGTTCATCTAGGACGAGGTGTTTCTTGTCGCGAAAAACAATTTAGGACGACGTAGTTGATCATAAAAAAAAGTAATCTAGGATGAGGTTGTTGCTCGTCCCAAAAGAGTATTCTAGGACGAGTTAGTTGCTAGTCTCTAAAGGGATTTAATGACCAGAAAATGACTAATTTTCCAAGAAGGAAATCATCTATTTGTGACGAGATATGTAGTCTCTAAAGGTGTTTTGGCGACTAGCTTTGTTGCCGTCTCTAAAGATAGTTAACGACCAGCCAAAGGAACCCGTCCCAATTGACCTTTAGCGAAGAAGCATTTAAGGACGGGTGGCGACCAACCTTTTCCCGTCTCAATAGACTATTTGGGACTGGATTTGGACTTTCTGGGACCAGATTTCCCTTCCTTAGAGACTGTTTTTCTTGTAGTGGGTGTCACGATCTGACATAGTAACTTGGAACGGGTGCCACGATCTGGTACACTAACTGTTTGGGTTTGGGTTCCATGAGAGGACCAATGACTTGTTATAGATATGCATATTATTGAGAAGGTGGAAGTGTACATTGATCTTGAAATAATATTGATATTGTATATGTTTGGTGTATGCATGTTTATGATGTTGTAATTACTTACTTATATTGCACTTAGTGGGATAATCATGTGATCCTACCAATACATTGTGGTTGTGTACTGATACTACACTTGCTCTTTCTTTGTTGAGTATAGGGCATCTTCAGGCGGCTACTGACAGACCTCATTTAGAAGATCAGTGATCGTCATCGAATTCAAGGGTGAGCCAGTTCTTCCGGGCTGCCTTGAGTTCTCCTTTTGTTTAGTCCATATCTTCGGACTTAAACTAGTTCTTTAGATAATTCTCCTGTTTAGTTTGGGTTATACCCATTTCTTTAGACTATGGTTCCTTGTTAGAGTTTTTCTATATTGACTTTCAGGTTCTAGGGAATAATTTCCGCAATGTTTGTTAGGTCTTTTTGAGTTTATGGGAACTCTACTTTAATTATGCATTTAAACTTGCTTTTGTATCTTTAAATGCTTAGTTTTATGGTTAGTTGGGTTGGAGTAATGGTTCTCCCACCAGTGAGTTAGTATGGGTTCCAATCACAATGGTATGGATAGTAACAAAGTTGGTAACAGAGCCCTAGGTTCGTTGATCTTATTGTAACAAAACGAGTCTAGTAGAGTCTTGTGGAACGGTACGAAGACGTTCGTACTTTTCTTCGAGGGGCTATAGGACTTTAGAAAAAACTCACTTCTTTCTACTCCTTCGTGCTATGAGTTGAATCCAATTGGTATCTGGGTGATACAAATTGGTCTCTTTCCTCCTTCACTCTATGGTCCGAACTAGAGCAACAAAAGTGGTAACACCATCACTAGCAAGAGAGGATGTGTATAGACTACCACCATTTGAATAGAGTCATCATTCGGAACAAGTATCCGCTGCCTTGGATAGATGATCTTTTGAACAGTTGTAGGGTGCATCAGTTTTCTCTAAGATTGATCTAAGGTCTGGCTATCATCAGTTAAAGATTAGGCTTGAGGATATACCAAAAATGGCATTTAGGAACCTCTATGGGCACTATGAGTTTCTAGTTATGTCATTTGGGTTGAAAAATGCTCATGCATATTTCGTGAGTTTGATGAATGGTGTGTTCAAACCATTTCTTGATTCATTTGTTATAATATTTATCGATGACATTTTGGTTTATTCGAAAAGTGAGGAAGAGCATGCCGACCATCCTCGTATTATTCTGGGTGTTCTTGGGAAACAAAAGTTGTATGTGAAATTTTCTAAGTGTGAATTATGGGTTGACTTCGGTTGCCCTTTTGGGGTATGTAAAGGGAAGGGGTAATGATAGATCCCCAAAAGATTGAAGGAATCAGGAATTGGGTCAGACCTAGCTCTGTGATTGAATTTAAGAGTTGTGTGGGGCTCGCTAGCTACTATCGTCGCTTGTGAAGGGATTAAGGTCAGATTTGCAGATTCAAGTTTATAGGTGACAACATTCAAGAAGTTTTGGTAAGGGACGGCTAGATAATAAACACCATTACTTTGGAAAATGCATTTAGTATTGTTGTCATAACATGTATGGGTTGTTTAGCGAATGATGAAATTAAGTTATGCCAATTGAGGTTAGAAGCTATACTATGATTTCCTGGATTGATTGTATATCAAAGAGAGTAATGATATATACGACTACTACAATAGCAACAATGCTTACTTAGTTAAGTTATTAAGTGTGTTATAATTGTGGAGAACCTAGGCATATGAGGAGGAAATCAGCAAGGCCGTGGAGGCCGGGGAAATGGTAATGCAGGTAGAGGAACAATGCAGCCAGGCAAGGAGGTTGTCCGTCGAGATGACATGGCTCAATTTTATGCCTTTCCAGGAAAGACCGAGGTTGAGGCGTCAGATGCAGTGATCACATGTACTATTTTTATCTGTGACTGGATGACTACTGTTTGTTTGAATACGGGTTCTACTTGTTCATATGTGTCAGGAAGTTTGCCTTGGGATTTGATGCATTTTGTGATGTAATTGATGCGCCATCCGTGTTTCCACCCCAGTTGAAGAGTCTGTCATAGTCACCCATGTGTATCGTGTTTGTCCTGTGTGTTTATGGATTTTCAGACTTGGGTTGATTTGGTTATGCTGGATATGACTAACTTGATATAATCTTAGGCATGATTTGGTTGTACCCCTATTATATTGGGCTTAATTGTAATACTAAGTCGATAACTCTAGAGATCCCGGGTAGGGAAAGGTTAGAGTAGGAAGGGGTGTACAAGCCTAAGCCAACTAAGATCATATCTTTCGTGCGGTCTAGGAAACTAGTGGGGAAGGGTTGTTTGGCTTATTTAGCTTATATTTGGGATGATGCGGTTGAGTCTCCCTCTATTGAGTCTATTTTTATGGTGTCAGAATTTAGAGAAGTGTTTCCTACTGATTTCCTGGTATGCCTCCGGATAGAGATATATATACTACATTGACTTAGAACCTGGCACTTGCCCCATCCCCATTCCTCCTTATCGCATGGCTCCAGTAGAATTGAGAGAGCTTAAGGCTCAAATCCAGGAGCTTCTTGATAAATGTTTCATTCGTCCTAGTGTTTCCCCGTGGGGTGCTCCTGTCTTGTTTGTTAAGAAAAAGGATGGTAGTATGAGACTGGTGATTTTATCTTAAGCCATAAAGGGGTGGATTGATATCGGAATGACAAGCTTATGGATAAAGAAAGTTCCATTGAGTATACTTGGGTAAAGGAAATTGAAGATTTTAGTAAGTAAGTGCATAGAAAAATTTGGTTAGTCCTTTGAATTTGATGAGTTTACCTGAGTTTGAGGCGTCGTGTTGATGAAAAGGTTGACTTCGTAGTGATAGTCTGGGCTGACCGAGCATAATGGTAATAATAGTTTGTGACGGGATGCAACTATATAATAAGATTGTGGTTAAGCGAAGTTTATGTAGTAATTACGATTCACAAGTATCTAAGGTTGTGGGTTCCTAACCTTTGGTGAGTAACGTGGTTGTATGAAAAGTTTTAAGAGATGGTGGGACACCACTCGAATATAATTTGAAAGAGCTAGAGTCATAATGAAGAAAAAAAATTGTGGGATGTAGTACAGCCTTTAGAGAGAGGCGAGAGCAAGAATATTTTATTTGATTTCAAAGGCTAAAGAGGTATCTTCAGAGGGGTAGATAATTGGGTCTAGAGACGTGTTATTTCATTTGATTTGTTGTGGCTATGGTAATAGTGTCATGGGTCCATCAGATTGGTTAAAAGCTATTGGAAAAGACTTGAGAAAGGAGTGTATAGACATTAGCTCGAGTGTGATGATAAGTGCTTTGTTTTGTTTTTGAGTTTAGTAATGAGTACAATTGAATTTTTAGCGAAGGATATTGTAATATCGATGGAGATGTGATCAATGATAAGCAAAGATCCATGAATTCCTAAAAAAAATCAAGGTACAAGCTAATGTTGATAAATAAGGGGATTGTGTTATGCGGTGGAATTTACGATTCATATTTTTCATTGTAAGTTTACATTAGTGGTGATATATTTTGTCAAGGTATGAATTGGCAATGTGAGAAACGATCAATTGTATCCGGTATTGAGTATTTGAAAGGACTTACACCTGGGTGGAGTTGAAAATTTTATTATTGTTGATTGTTAAGTACCTAAGAAAGGTTTTCATTTAAAAGTGTTGGTTTATAGTAAGGTAAATGGTCGGAGTGTTCATGATGGTTGTTAGTATTGAGAGTGTGGACTTCAGTGGAATGATGTGAAGAGTATGTGGAATCAACTCAATGGAAAGGACTGGTATTGACTCTTTAGAGAAAAAACCTTTAGTGTTATTCCATAAAAAATTAACGTGACCATCTATTTCGTTTGGTACACGGTGGTGAGTATGTTTCACTAGGTATGATCACGTGTGTTTTCACTTTTGTGGGTGGATCCCTAATGGTGGATCAGGGGTACCAATCCTGCGATACTTTATTGGTTGAGTGGGATGATAGGGAATATTTGGTTATTTTAGAGGACATATTTGGTGTCGTCTTGGAGTTGTTAAAGTATTTCAGTAGTTCTACATGTACCACCTTGCTTATGAGAATTTATAGAAGAGCTACCATGTGTAATTATGGTTGTCCCGACAATCTTAATATTCATCTATTCGTTGAGGTCATGTATTGATTATGTGTGGTTGAATGTGGGGATCATTGGGTCCAATTCTACTATTCCTAAGAGGTAATCTACAATTACTAAATCTAGCATTTCAATAGTGTTGTTGGAGGGTTTGTATGCTTAGACGTATCCCTCGATGAGTATCTGATGTCTAAAGATCAATTTTTTTATAACTTAAGCTCATGGAAATTTATGTTGTGAGATGGAGATGCTGATAAGAACTATGATTGTTTGGGTATTATGAGTGTGTGTTGGTTGTTTCAGGGCCACCACTAATTGTAGCGATTATTGATTTAGAATTTTATCATGCTTATATGAGAAAGAAGTTGTCCTGATGGTTGTGTCAAGTCCTTGATAACATGTTGCAGACATGTCTACGATCAATTTTGGTGGTTATTGGAAATAACTTTGTTGTTATTTAAGTGTACATATAACAATAATTATCACTCGAGTATTGTGATGACTTCATTGAGGCATTGTATAGGAGGATGTGTAGGTATTCAATTGGTTGGTTTGGGGACGGAGATTATATCATAAAGTGAGACTTAGTTTCGTTAAACAAGACCTTCTGTATGAGGATGAACCCGTTGAAATTCTTGATCGCGATGTTCGAAAGCTAAGGACATGCAGGATAAGTATCCTAATTGTTCAGCGATTCAGGTACTACTCTACCCTTACTTTAGCCAGTCTTTCCTAATTGATCACTTGGGGACGAGTTATGGGTAAATTGGTATCTATTGTAACGACCTGATTTCATCGTTAGGAAAAACCCAATGGGGAAAGAATTGGGGACATAAAACTTTTTGGTAATAACGTGAGATTTCTTAGCCTAGTCCAGATTTGGACAATATTGGAGTCACGTGAGTCTAGGGAAATCTGGTAACGATTGGGAGATTAAATTAGGAATTTGATCATATGAGTAGATAGCTAAGACGTTAAGGAACCCATACGACTTTACAGAATTGAATTCGGGCGAGTAGAACTCCAAAACTGATCTTAGTGTGAATGGGTATTTTCTGAGTGTCATGGGATGAAGGTGTGTTGTGAAATGGGGGTTTGAGACTCTAATTATGATGTTCTGTCTCCGCGGAAGCCGCCAGGGGGGAATTTATCCCGTCATAGCGGGCCAGTCGTGACTTAAGTCGGAAATAAATTCCAAAAACGTTTTATTCTGCAAGTTTCGACTTTGAGAGCTAAGGAACGTACCCATGTGTTTTCTTGACAGTTTTCCACCATTCTTGAGGCTAACGGTAAGGTTCACTCCCCGAATCCATTTTTCGATCCGTAGAACTTAGTTTCTTGGGTAATTATCAATGGGGGAGGGTGTTGATTTGGAATTTATGGTGGAAAAAGCCGTAATTTGGGTATGGGGATCAAGGGTTTGACCTAGGGTTGATGTTATTGATTATAATTCGGGTAATTAGGTCTTGTTTATTGATCCTCGCATTATTATGATTGTTTGTAGACCAAGAACAATAGAAAAGAATCCGAAAAGGGAAGAATCAAGTTTCTTAGGGGATTCAAGCTTTGTTCGAGGTAGGTGATGGTTGTGATTTCATGTTGTGTGATATATGTTTGTACTTGCTTCATTATATTGTATGTATGTATGCGAATATTGCATTATTGATCACACTAATTGTAAATAAGTATGAACGAATAATTATATGCCATTAATCACCTTTTAATTGTATGATTGTGAGAATGTATATTGTGATTGTGATTGTGGTATGTTGAATGGAGCGGGTGTCACGTTCCGACACACTAACTGGGATCTGATGTCACGTACCGACATAAATATTGGAACGGGTGTCACGATCCGACACACTAACATGGAACGGGTGCCACGATCTGGTACATTAACGGTTTGGGTTTGAGTTCCATGAGAGGACCAATGACTTGTTATACATATGTGTATTTTTGATAAGGTGGAATTGTACGTTGATCCTGAAATCATATTGATATTGTATATGTTCGGTATATGAATGTTTATGATGTTGTAAATACTTGCTTATATTGCACTTAGTGGGATAGCCGTGTGATCCTACCAGTACACTGTGGTTGTGTACTGATACTGCACTTACTCTTTCTTTGTTGAGTACAGGGCATCTTCAGGCGGCTATTGACAGACCTCGTTTAGAAGATCAGTGATCGTCATCGAATTCAATGGTGAGCCAGTTCTTCCGGACTGCCTTGAGTTCTCCTTTTGTTTAGTTCATTTCGTCGGACTTAGACTAGTTCTTTAGATAATTCTCATGTTTAGTTTGGATTGTACCTATTTCTTTAGACTATGGTTCCTTGTTATAGTTTTGGTACATTGACTTTCAGGTTCTAGGGAATAATTTTCGCAATGTTTGTTAGGTCTTTTGGAGTTTATGGGAAATCTACTTTGATTCTGCATTTAAACCTGCTTCCGTATCTTTAAATGCTTAGTTTTATGGTTAGTTGAGTTGTAGTAATGGTTCTCCCACCGGAGGGTTAGTGTGGGTACCAATCACGATGGTCTGGGTCGTGACACTCTCGAACTAGGATGATTTGGACTTGATCTTTGTAATTCGAGGGTCGTTGACATATTTCTAGAATTAAGATGATTTGAATTTGATCCTTTATAACTATTCCATGAATTAATTAAATATAAAATAATAAATAACCTCTTAATTTTTCGAATTTGGACAAATACAAATACAAACTAGAAACTAAAGATATTTTGCATAGTTGCTAATCATCATATAAGACATCACTGATAAGAAAAGATTGTAGAAACTAAAACAAATATTAATTTGAAAAAGTTAATTACTGCTACAGGTAGAAAGGTAAAATTGACCAACTTTAGTATAAAAAAACATTAATCAAGGTTGCGGAGAAAATATAGAAGACCCGACCAAAAAGATAAATAAACATAATTAATCTTTTTAGAGTCACCTTTAAAACATCTAATCTTTGTATAGCCCTTTTTATAACTTTAATAACATATTTATAATCAAGCCACTTTCCTTACAATATCTGCACGGCCTTTAATGAAGATTTAGATAAAGATTCAAAGCTTTGGGTGCCGTAAACTATTTCACAACCCATAATAGAAAAAGACAATCTACGAAAATAAAGATTAGATGGAGATTTAGTACATATATATATTTCATATATTCATATAGATAGTTCTAAGTATACAATTATTTGCGGAGCTATAGAACACTTGAATACTTTTCGTCTTAATTATAATATATAAAGAACATATTGCATTTAATAGAAAGACGTTTGTATAAAAATATAATTATGGAAGGTGTGCAATTTAGAGGAAAAACACTATATTAATTGCATTCGTAAAAAAAATTGTCCTTCTCGTTCTTGAAGGGTACGTTTCTATTTAGCTGTTATACAATTCAAACCTACGACCGATCGGTTGGATGAGGAAAGCGTTCTCACTAAGCAAGTGCCATTCTTCAAATTTGTACTAAATTATTTATATCATTATATTGGAAAGGATAGTGGAATCAAAGCAATTACACTTGATGTTTTGATTCCAAAATGCGCCTTATACTCCAAAAAGCACGTGGGACATCCAAACACACTAGAGATTAATGTTTGGATGCTAATACAAATAAAATCTCTAATCTTAACATATTGTTAAAGAATATTTTGAGCTGTTTCACTTAAAACACAATATGTGTATGTTATCAACTTGACCCTAACAAAGAAAATAACTTTTACTTTACACACACATGCATGATGTTGGAAAGAAAATGATGCGTCCTTTACATATGATGTTGGCCATTGTGTCTTCCTTCCACCATAGCCATTCAAAAAGATAAGAAAACCATTATATACACCAAAACATCAAAATTAGAATAGTGTCCTACATGTCTAGATGTCTTGTATTTAAACTTTATAACGCCAATATTAAATTAGTATCGCACCGACTAAATCTTTTTACGCATACACATTCTATTATACTGTAAGACTAAACGTGACATCTAATATCGTGTAAGATTACCGGAAGAACTTTTTTTTCTCTACCGTACTTTGGGGGAAAAAAATCATGCTAACTGCAATCAGAAACTAGAACACTTAACTATGACTTCAAAAATAAGTACAATATTCATTAATTTGGATAATATATGATCTGAATTGTGAGTTGATCATGATTACATTGTTGAAACAAATCTATGACTTTCATTGACTAATCGTCACTATTCAATGGCCTGTACGTACACTACTGCGTGGGCCTTTTTTTACTTGATTCACATGTGAGGTTGGTGAGATCGAATCATCAACCTATTATTGGTGATCTTACAAGTTTTTATTGGATTTGCTCCTTGTATCAATATTATACAATACACTCCTTCTCTTTATATGGCCCTTCGAGGGATGAGTGGTATTTTTAATATGACATGTGTAATCTTCATTTTTTGAGATGATTTTTAAGGTTAAGTTAGGCTTAAGTGTGATATTTTTACATGGTATCAAAATAAGATTCATTTCAATTCTTATTTTTGATGTTGAACCTTCTGTATTAAATTGTTCACGTGTCAGATGTCCAGCCTTAAGCGTGAGGGGTGTGTGATTAAGAGATCGGATGGATGATATCTTTAATATGGCCTCGACAATTCTCACTTTCTGAACTAGCTTTAGGGTTGAGTGAGACTCGTATATATGTCCATATCTTTACATAATATCAGAGCCGAACTCATTCGAACTTTCATTTTCGATGTTGGGCATCTATGTTAAATTATTCACACACCAAATTTGTGTGAATTTCCTTTTTAAATTTCAAAAGAATTTTACTTAAAAAATTTCATCACTGTTAAAATTTATGCACAATAAAACTTCCCCACATAAATTAATGGTATAATATAGAAATATGTCACTTAACTTGGCCTTGACTTTCATTTATGTTCTCCAATTTTGGGTGTGTGTATAAGTAGATACTTAAACTTGTATAAAGCTGAACAAATTGACACATGTGTCCTACGTGGTATCCTACATAGCAATTTGCATCCTACGCGTGGTGTCCTACATGTATTATGCCACGTAGGACGCATGTGTCTACTTGTTCAACTTTATACAAGTTTAAGTATATGATTATGCACACCCAAAATTGAATTACATATATATGAAATGAAAACACATTTACGTATTATGCCTAAATTAATACACACGAGTAGTTGTATACATGTGTCGATATGTATAGTGTGGATTTGCATGTGGCAGTACGGTAGAGAAAAAGTAAAAGAGGTGTTAAAGCTTAGGGTATTGACTACAATCACATTAATGGGCAAGAAAAGTATAGCTATGTCTTTATTAGAGAAATAAACAAACAAAAAAAAGGAGGGGCCTCATGTATATATATATTTGATTCTTGGTTAAGTAATACTTTCATACACAAACTCCTCACAATATTTTTTTCTCTCATTAATATTCTTGACTAATACAATTATGGTTAGCAAGAAACCAAAAGTAGTTATAATTGGGGCAGGAATGGCTGGTCTGACAGCTGCTAACAAACTTTATACAACAGCAGGGTGTAAAGATTTGTTAGATTTGTGTGTTGTGGAAGGTGGCAATAGAATTGGTGGAAGAATTAACACATCAGAGTTTGGTGGTGACAGAATTGAGATGGGTGCTACTTGGATCCATGGAATTGCAGGCAGTCCTGTTTACAAAATTGCTCAAGATATAAATTCATTGCAATCTGAGCAGCCCTGGGAGTGTATGGATGGGCTTTTGGAAACTGAAGCAATCACAGTAGCTGAAGATGGGTATGTGCTTGATTCTTCTTTTGTTGAGCCCATTTCGAATCTTTTCAACGAACTTATGAATATTTCTCAAAGGAAATTAGTTACTGAAAATGAAATACCTAAATTATCTAATGTAATGAGTATTGGTTCTTTTCTTCGGAGGGGTCTTGATGCTTATTGGGATGAACATGAACATGAACATGAACATGAATTCAAAGGGTTGGATAAACGGAGAAAAACAAGATCACTTGAACAAGGCATTTTTGCCATGTTTGAGAGTATCCAAAGGACTTATACATCAGCTAATGATTTGGAAATGCTAGATTTCAATGCAGAAAAAGAGTATTGCATGTTTCCTGGAGAAGAAATAACTATTGCCAGAGGCTATTTATCTGTGATTGAATCTTTGGCCTCTGTTCTACCGCCTGGTTTGATTCAATTAGGCCGAAAAGTCACAAAGATTGAGTGGCAGCCTGATGAGTCGTTAGAAATTGAAAATGGCAATAATAAGCCACCAGTGAAGCTACATTTCGCTGATGGATCAATTATGTATGCGGATCATGTCATAGTTACAGTCTCACTTGGTGTTTTAAAACAGGGGATTCGCGAAGATTGTGGTATGTTTAATCCCCCACTTGCTAGTTTCAAAACAGAAGCAATCACAAGGCTTGGTTTTGGTGTTGTCAACAAGGTATTCTTGAAACTAACTCCGGCCCCTGATGGCATAAAGTTTCCCTACCTACAGATGGTGTTTCATAATGAGTCGGAACAAAACCCGAAAATCCCTTGGTGGATGAGGAGGACAGCTAATTTGTGTCCAATCTATGGCAACTCAAATGTTTTAATATCATGGTTTGTAGGTAAAGAAGCTCTTGAGGTGGAATCTCTTGGTGATGAGGAGATCATTGATGGGTTCTCAAATACCATCTCTAGCTTCCTAATAAACTCACATTCTGATGATGCAGAAAGTATGTTTAAAGTGGAAAAGGTGTTAAAGAGTCAATGGGGAAATGATCCACTCTTCTTGGGTTCATATAGTTATGTAGCAATTGATTCTAGTGGAGACGATTTGGATGCCATGGCTGAACCGTTGCCAAAAAAGACTAGCATTCATTCAAATATTTCACCTCCGCCACTTCAAATTCTGTTTGCAGGGGAAGCAACACATAGAACACACTATTCAACAACTCATGGTGCTTACTTTAGTGGCATTAGAGAAGCCGATAGGCTTCTTCAACACTATCATTGTATTGATATATGAAAAAAACATGTTTGTTCTCTATAGAACCTAGGCAGGTATTTTTCTTTAAATCTTTTTCCTGATGTAGTGATTAAAGAAGCTCCTTTTGAATTTTCTATTGCTTTCAATATGTTTGAGATTCTTATTTGATTCTTGCTCTACTAAAGTTGATTATGCTTTGCATACTTATAATTAATTTGAAAGATAAAGGTAAAGAAAAAGTAGCTAGTTAGCTTTTTAGCTCATCATATTTTGCCCATCTTTATGGAGTCTCCTTCAATATGGTCAATTGACAGGATCCGATAAAACCGGGCATATATCCAACTAGCTAGGATACTTCTCTCTGGTTAAAGTATTCTTAGCATTTCCACGATATGGTTATGATCAATTAATGAGACTTTTCTTTTACAAATATTTTGAACGTCTATCCAGATATGTTATTGCTTATATGATACTATTTTCTTAATAGTTTGTTAAACTATATTTGTAAAACAATTTAATTTTAAATTTCTCATATTTCAAACTAGTCTTTATTTGGGGTAGGGATGTCAATGGGGTGGTGCGAGGCGGGGCGGGTTGAGCTTAACCTGCAAAATTTTTTAGCCGCCCCGCTCCTCCCCACATAACAATTTCATTTTCAAGCCTCCCCGCATAAACCCACCCCGCATGAACCCGCATCACATAAATTGTTTAATATTTTTCTTTTCTAGGTTAGTTTGATACTAAAACTAAAATTCATAAAAATAAATTTATTTTTTCATCAAGTTATATTAATTTAATAGATATTGACTTAAAATTTTATTTTTTAGAGGTCAATTGGGAAGCATGTAAGAAATTATATTAGTTTTGATTTAACCATTTTCATTTACTATCTTGAATATTTTAGTAACTTTAAAGAAATGTCTTAATAAATAATGTTCTATAACTCTTATAACATGTAAAAAATTAAAATTAAGTTTGAACCCGCATAAAATCGCATAGACCCGTAACCCGGCCCGTCCCGCATTAATTTCTAAACAACTCACTTCAACCTGCCCCACATCCCTCCCCTCCCCGCATAACCTTAAACTCACACCGCCCCGTGTAGTCTTAAACCACCATCCCCCGCGTAGCCTTAAACCCATCCCACCCAACATCTGTCCCGCCACATTTTCATCCCTAATTCGAGGATTAAACTACACCAGATAAATTGAAATGAATGGAATAGTAAATACAAATGATATTTCTTTTTCAGTTTTGATGCTAAAAACTGATGGATGTCCTTAAGAATGAGACAGTAAGTAGGGATTCTGAAGGTTTGTGGTGGAGAAGGGTCTTGATCTCTTAGGTTGAGACCCACACCAAAATGATAGGTCCCATTCCAAAGCACATCAAGACAATACATATATTAATTTACTATAATAAAAATAACTTTTAGCAGCAATAAATAGACACATTAATAAAGAGTGTTAAAATCTTTACCAGCATTAGTTAAGTGTTATTAGATCCAATGTCGCTAAAGGCTTTAAGGACATATATAAGAGTGCTAATTGCCGCTAAAAATACATATTTAAAGATAATTGAGCTATTATCATTAATTAATTACCGCTAAAGATCATTTTTGATGTAGTGATTGAAACATATTAGAGCTAACAGTACCAACTCATTTTTTGGTACATTATTGGTCATATCTTTTCACATAAAATTCCATCATGTGCATACTTATCAACAAACATTAACAAAATGCAGCATCGATACAACTTCATTATTGCATTATGGTCATATTGTGCGCACCTTGACTTTGTGCGCACCTCGACTTGTTTATCGCACAATAAATCAGCCACAACAGTTTTTGATGTCATAATTCTCATTTAAAACAGTTAAACTGTTACAGTCCTCTGATATGGATCTAGTTGTGGAACGCTGCAATATGGAATCAAATATTTTTTTTATACATCTATGGTGCTAGTTCTTTAAGAGAACTTGGAATCTTTAAGTTTGAAGTACTCAAAAACTAATAATTATCAACTTATTTTTTTCATTGAATACAAATAACTTAAATACAACTTTGGTGGATTAACCACCCACCTAATAAGGAAATAACTTCCTACTACTACTGAAATGAGAAAATGAAGAAATAGCCTCCTTACTGCTAATAACCGTTACAAAGAAAACAACTGCTACACTAAAACAACTTGTTACAGAGAAAATAGAAAAACATGATAATTAATAGTTGTTGATTTGATCAACTTTTCCATGCATAAAACTATTGGCAGACTAAAAGGGGCTAATATTAACACACAACTAACCATTCAGGATTATAAAAAAAATGAGCACAAATTTTCACTTCTTTTTTTCAATTCTCCTTGAGATGGATTGGTGTAGATCATCTTGTTGTAGATATTGATTGGTCAAATCAAAGGGAGCATCTGTTCATGAAGACTCTATTATTGTAAAAGAGTAGCCCAACCAGGCTCTAAAAGAAATTGATTCAATGGCCCTTTTTTTTATATATGTATATATGGGGTTTCCAATCAGCCGTTTAATGATTGTGCATATTTTTTTATCACCATCACCATTCACTTCAACATCTTTATCGTAAATACAAAAGATTAATGGCTATAATCAAATAGCTTTGGACCTTTTGAATCATCATCCTCATCATTACTTGTTAACATTTTCAATAATGCTTAATTTTCTCTTATTGGGTGAATTCTCTAGTCCCTACTTACCTAGGGTGTAACAAATCAATAATCTTTAAGGGGCCAATCCACAATGATTGTGACTTGGCTAAAGCTCCAACTAAATAATAGCTTTACCCTTTGCACTATTTAATTTGTTAGTTTTAGTATGATGGTCCCTCAAAATTAACCATTGTATTATCGACTACTAAGCATGTTTTGTACTCATTTCTTAAGCAATAAGCAATATTTGCCTGCCTAATCTTTTTAAGGAGAGAAGTATTGAAAACTTCTAAATTCAGCACGAATTATTAGTTCCATCATCAAATTATTGACAGTCTTAAAAATATTTTTTTACTTGACTAACTGAACTTAAATACACTTCCGATCTTGCAAGTTGACACTCTTAAATTCTCGCCAAGTTTAGGGTTGTTTTCAACATTTTTCTCGGCTTTTATTAAGAGCCTCATGTTCCTACCGGAGTTTGAGACCACTTGTTATGTCATATGGCATATGGGAGTGTATGTAAGTTTAGTTAGTCAAGTAGAGAGGTGTTTTAAAACTGCCAATAGTTTGGGGACAAAACAAATAATTTGCGCTAAGTTATCCAACAACAGGCTAGGCAAAAAAGACCGCTAACGCCTTCACATTTCCTATAGCTTGAAAGAATCTATAGGCTCCTTTGTGAAGTGATTCACGGGTGGGAATCACGAACGGTCTTAAGTGAACTAATTAAATGATGGACCATCAAGAGTGAGTGAACGGCTAGCCAAAACTTCTCGTTTGAAGAAAAATCATGATGAAAATGCGGGGTGTTTTCAATACTTCTCTCTTTTTTTAAGTTGAAAAACAAAACATGAACAAGCAACAACAAATTAGACACAAACTATAAAGTATTAATTAATCTTGCAGACATACATATTGTACTTAAACCCTTCTGGCCTTTTCTTGAATACATATTTGTTTAGGATGTGACATGAAATGTTGCTCATATGTACAAGCAACTAATTATAAAAATGTAAATCAATTTAAGTATGTGGTGCTGTTCATGAGCAGTTAAGCTGCAGTTGGAACATCACATATATAGATAATCAAGAATGTCCAACAAGTATAAATGCATAATTTTGTTTAATAGCTAAGTACATTTATTGGTTTTCTTTAAGTTAAATCACACCAAACACAATTTATGTCCTTAATTTGTTTGTTTAAAACATCATGAGATCATCAAACTTCCAGTTCCATCTTTTGCCAACCATCTTTATTTAAATATGAATTCTTTTAATGGTGAATAAAAATGTAATGGCCCATCATTTGATTCACAAAATCTTAGATAAGTATTTGCACATACAAGAGGAACATTGTTTCTTCTTTTAACAAAAAAAAATGTTAGTTAATATTATCATATTGGCATCTCAAATTTTACTTTTAAAATAGGTAAGAGTAAAAGGAAGGGCTACCCCTTTTAACATTATCTTTTTTATAAAGTAAAGAATAAAATATAAATAGGAATTTAGAGGACTAGCAAGCAATTCCTAGGGAAAATACGGCTTTTTTTAAGGTATTTTCTCACTTCCAAGAAATGTAGGATTGTCATTATTTTACTTTTTGAGAATCAAATCAAGTGAGCTTTCATTTTGTATAAGTACTACTTTAAAATGTATTTGTCAGAGAGTGTTTTACTTTTTAATGTAATTTTTTTTGACTCAAATTTAAATTTAGTTGGGTTTTAATATGAGTATCGAACATCAAATGAGAAATTAAAAAATCTATATTTTCTGCTATTAGGATTTGAAGAAAATCAGTCTTTAGGAACCTTTTGTATATTATATTAACTAGACATTGGAGGCCGTACTAGCATGAACCCAATATAAATTACTTTTTCTCACTTAATTTATGTGACCATATATGGAATTTGGAGAGTCATCTTATTTTTTAAAATATTTTAATTTGTTGTTATTGTAATTTATATTACTGTTAGTGTCATTTTCAAATAATATATGTTACTTTCTCTATCCTAATTTATGCGGGATTGACATAATTTTGAAAGTCAACCAAATGTTTAATATGTCTTCTAAATATCTTAAGTTGTTAATTATTATGATTCATAGTATTGTTTGTGTAATTTTTAAACACTCTATGTTACTTCCTCTTTCCCAGTTTATGTAGCACTAATAGAATTTCGAAAGTCAAACATTATTTTAATATATTTTTTTAAATAATATATATTATTCTACTTGTCCCAAATATATATATTTCACAAATAAAATTTCTAGAGTTAGCCAAATTTTATATATGTTTTCAAAAATATTTCAAGAGGTTAGTTATTGATATTTATAGGACTTTTTACATCATTTTCAAATAATACATGTTACTTTTTTTGTTCAATTTATGTGGAACCGATAGAATTTCAAAAGTCAAATGATCTTTTATGTCTTTTAATTATTGTGATTTATAATATTCTTACGTAATTTTAATATATAAAAAACAAAAAAGACAAGACAAACAAATTAAAATGAAGAAAGCACACAAAATAACTATAATGACCCTACATGCCAAGCAAACATCGTTACCTACTCACAAAATTTAAATGATATTTTGATACATTGTATGTATATCTTCAATTTTAAATAATTTAATTTAATTACCATTTTCTATTTTTTAAGCTCATGTTAAATCCAAATTAGGGGGAAAAATAACATATGAAATACTCCATCATAATTTACTATTTTGCACACAAATTGACAAAGAAAACATTAAGGGTCCGTTTGGAAAGCCACCAGGTAATTGGAATTGGTGTAATTACTAGGGTAGTAATTACACAATCTAGTAATTATGATGACCTGTTTGTTTGTCATAGTGTAATTACAAGTGTACTGTTTGGTTGTACAAATGTAATCATAAGGTTATATTGAATTTTAAAAATCAAAATTAATTATTTAAAATTAAAATTTTATATTAGACAAACAAGAGCCTTTATAAATAATATTAAATTAAATATTTAAGATATATATTGTCTCCTGAAAATATATTAATTAATAAACCTATGTTATTAGATAATATTATAAAAAATAATTGATTTATATTTTTCAATTTAGTATATTTTTATTAAATTAATTATAAAAATTAAAAGTACATAATTTCTATGAACATTATGAAATGCATGTTTGACAAAAAGTTTAATATTATAAATATAATATCATAAAATTATAAAACATTTGACAAAAAGATAATCTATCAAGTCTAACTTGAAAAAAATAGCTTGTAATGTAAAATATCGAGTCAATAACATGGAATCACAAGAAGTAAAAGTTGAGAATAAGAGGCAATTGAAATATAAATAATATAAAAAAAATTATTTTTTAGAAAATATTAGAATGGTAAAAATAAAAAACATTTAAAAATAATAAAAATTAAAAATACATTAAAACGAAAAAAATTAAAACAAAAATAAAAGGAAAAAATTAAAAGTAGTCAACTTGTAATTACACCATGTAATTACCAACAATTCACAGTCTCCCCCTGTGAATTGGAGAGTGTAATTACACCTTGCCAATTACACTCAATTACCTGCTGACTAGGTAATTACATGTCCAACTAAATATGACAGACAATGTAATTACACTAGATCCAATTACCAGGGTGGGCTTTCGAAACAGACCCTAAGGGTATGTTTCGAAAGTCACATGATAATTGCAATTTGTGTAATTACTAGGGTGGTAATTACTACCCTAGTAATTACACAACCTAGTAATAACACTGACATATTTGTTTGCCACAATGTAATTATAGTGTAATTACACATGCACTATTTGGATGCACAATTGCAATCATAAGATTATATCAAATTTTAAAAATAAAATTTAATTATTTAAAATTTATATTAGACAAATAAGAAACTTTGTAAATGTTATTAAATCAAATATTTAAGATATATATTATCTTTTGATAATATATTAATTAATAAACATGTGTTCTTAACTAACATTATGAAAAAATAATTGATTTATGATTTTCAAATTAGTGTATTTCAATTGAATTAATTAAAAATTCTAAAGCACAATATTTCTATGAACATCATGAAATGCATTATAATGTCCCATTTCTTGTGAATTTGCTTTTAATTATGAAATGACCATTTTCCCCTTCCCTTAGTGTCTTCATGCTTAATTTGTGTTGCGGAAATGATGGTGTGGCTTCTGATGCGATCGGGTGTGTGCTTGGTGATTTTGACCCTTTTGAGTTGAGAATTCTTGGTATGGTTGACTTTGATTAACATTTTGAGTTCCAAGCGTTGGATGGGGATTTCATCAGTTCCATCATTCCCACAACGTTGAGTTTGAGCTAGTAAGATGGCTTATAAGATTTTTAAGACCTTTGGTTGAGTTTTGGGCATTTGGGCGAGAAGTTGAGTTTTAAGCCTTAAGAGTGATTCGAGAGGATAATTATGTCATTTGGCCTCTTTTCGGAAATTCTACTATTCCATTGAGTTTGAAATGTTAAATTTAGTGGCGTAGCATGTCCAATTTATTTTTATCGAACTCTGAACGATTTCTGAGGGTCTGATAGGATACTTTGATCCTTGCCTATCCCGTTTTCTGATATCTAGTGCAAGGGGACTGCGTTCGTGGGTCCCCTAGTGCATTTGCGGAGGGTGGGCGTCTGAGGCATCGCGATCGTGGAGGGTTGGGGTACGTTCACGAGTGAACAATGCTTTGCAAACACAACATTGTTTCGGCTTTCGCAAACCTTTGGCAGCCTAGTGGGCCGCATTTGTGGACCTCATTTTTCAGACCTGAATCGTTCTTATTTGGGAATTCTTCCCATTTTTTACTCATTTGAGAGCTTAGGAGAGAAGATTTTTCAGGGATTTCTCGAGCAGATTCATTTGGGTAAGTGCCTTTAACTATTGGTTATCAATTCTTTCAAGTTTTATCTTCCGAAAACTCTTTTAAATCTTGATTACAATGTGGCTTTTGTGGTTTTTCTTCCAAAGTTGGAAAATTAGTAAATATTTTATTTTGAGCTCGATTCTTGCTTGTTTTTAATGGGGTTTTCAACCATGAATTCCTCTTGGCTCGTAGAACTTATTTTTCGACTAGACTATAATTTTACCCTTTCAATTTTTGAAGTTATATTTGGAATATTTTACCCCTGATTCCTAATCCCATCAATATGGGTATCATTGGACTACTTTTGATGAACTCTTTCCATTCTTGATAGTTCGAGATTATTTCGGTGATCTTGTAGTTGTGGAAGTGCTCCGATAGAGTTGTTCGAGCGATGTTTCGGCCTTCGAGGTAGGTTTGACTATCCCTTTTTAAGACTGAGATGAGTAAGCGATCTTTCTTAGGAAGTCAATTGTGAAAGGAATTGTAGTATGAGTTTTAGAGGTTGGTAAGTGTTGACCTTCTTGTTTAGTTCGTATGATGCCTATTTGCGATGCTTAGCTTGTGTTGAGGCTTGTGTGATACCTTTAATGGTTGCTGAAAACCTGTGATATTTGAGTAATTACCCGAGTGAGGGTTGTGTGGTTTATTTTATAATTGACATTGAGATGACCGAGTTATGGTCTTGAGTTGATTTTTAAAGCATCTTAAAATGAAAGAAATGTTTTCAAAGTGGTAAATACTGATTTCAAATGGATTTCACCACTATCCCTATCATTTGAGGACATGTTTCATGATTTGTTGAGTTTGAGAACTTTATGCTATTTAAAATCCAAGATAAACTGAAAATGCCTTTGTGTTGTATGTGTTGTGATGCATTCATCCTCATTCAGCATATCATTGTTCACGGGAATATGAGAAAATGGAGAAATTCATTCTTTTAGAAAGAAAATGAGACACCTCTCTTTTATCCTTGACCACGAACTAAGTGGCAAGTTAATGAGATATTGACATTCCGAGATTCGTATACAGACTATGATATGGTTCCCTGTATGGAAGCTAAAGCTCGGCAAGGTGTATACGACATGTTATACGATGACCTTGGTTCCACCACATCATTTCATCATCTCATCATCTCATTGAATAACATTGGCCAGCTTATTGTGTTGTGTACCTTGCTTATTTGTTGATTTGAGTATTATATGTACCCTTGTGTGTTTACTTTATTCGCGTCGTTATTATATAAATTGGCGGCACCGATGCCGGAGTAGGGACTTTTCTACGTGCATGTGGAATTGTTTCATAATTTATTTCTTAAGTTTGATTTGTTGCTTATACTCAATTGTTCTAACCTACTGAGTACATGTGGATTGTACTCACCCTTACTTTTGTTATCTTTTTGATGCAGATCCTAGTTAGGGTGATCTTTGTAGTGGTTGACCAGATCTAGTGATTTCTTCTCTTTTAGAGTTGTAGTGATATCTTGCTTTCTGGATCTCCATTGATCTCCATCTGTCTTTAATTTCCTTTTGAAGACTTGAGATGTATTTAAGAATCTAGAAATTCATTAGATGCTCTTTAGACTTATGCTACGAGGTTTTGGGAACTTCTTTGTTATTTTCTTAGCAATTGTGGCCTGACTTCCCTTTGGAAGTCTCGTATGTGTTATTTTTTTCTACTTACACACTATTTTTGGGTTCTCGGGGTGTGTGCCATCATGACATCATCTTTTGGATTATGACAAATTGATATCAGAGTGATAGGTTCATCGGTTCCATAAGTTAAAGAGCAGAGTTTCTAGTAGAGTCTTCCAGATTGATACGTAGACGTCCGTACTTATCTTCTAGAGGTTACAAGATACCTAGTATGATAAATTCCTTTACTTTGATTCCTTTCATGCGAATTATTCATATAAAGTGTTGCATACCTCTAATTTATTTTCTCTGCGCAGATGGTGAGAACTAGAGCTAGTATCTAAGAGGGTGAGACAATACCTGCTTCTTGAGCCCTAGTTCATGGGCGAGGCATGAGACTCAGGAGTTAGGGGTCATGGTAGAGCGAGAGGGGAAGAACCTACTCGAGGATGAGCTAGGGAAGCATTGCCTGAGCCCATATATGAGCATGATGAAGTTATTGAGTAACTGACCGAGGAGAGGGGACCAACTCAGCCTCATTTGGTTCCCAATAACACTCTGATGCTTTAGGAGTTGATCGTCATGTTATTGGCTAGATTGGATAGTGCCCCTACTTCTAGTATTCATCCGGGTATTACAATTGGTTCTACACTGCCGGTTTAGGGACCTAGTGTGAGATTTATGTCACGCCCCGAGCCTACACCCTGGACGTGGCAGGCATTCGAAGACCATTGTTGGCCCCAAGCGAACCCTTGGCCTGGCTTACTGACTCAATGGAAGACTCTAAACATTTTACTATAATCAAATGAACTTACTCAAATAACTTTAGTGAAATAACTCAGAATGTTTAATGGTCAACATTCAACTCGGCCAAAATGGCAACTCAAGTCTTAACATATGAAATGATAATGTAAAGACGTCTGACTACTAACTATCTACGAAGCCTCCAAGCAAAAGAGGGATGTCGGGACAGGACCCCCGATCATCCTAACATCTGAAAGACTAGAAAGCAAATAAAAGAGTCATCCGGAATGCAAGGAGGCTAACGAACAGACTCTGAATGCTCAAGCTGGATCAACGAGGTGTTGGATGCTGATCCGGGTTACCTACGTCTGTATCATAAGAAGATGTAGGCCAACTGGCATCAGTACATTGAATGTACAAGTATGCGAGTTGGAATACTAAAACAAGATATAGGCTTGAAAGGAATCTGAAGAAAACACTTACCTTGGCTCTTCTCAACTTATGAATAAACTTAATTCAGAATAAAGCAATGAAACACATGCATTATATGAAAAACTTTATAAAACAGTAAAATCAACTTAGTTCATTAAATAAAATGCAATAACAAACTCAACTTTACTCATCTACAAAGTAATATAGTTTAGGTGGGAGTTTCTCTAACCGACAACCAACACTATAAGCCTAAGTGGTGATACAACGTCTTTTGATACGCTGCCAGAACAGTCCTATAATTTGCCGTCATATAGAACCTACTTAACTTAGTGAATCCACTAGCTTAACTTATGTGATCATCTAAAAAGTATGACCCATTATTACCCATAATGACTACATAGTTGATGGAGACTTGAGTTAATATGAACTCGCATCCCCATATCGGTGCTCAATACTACTCCCAAAAATATACTTACCTCATATGTTTTAAAAACAAACTTCTTTCTTTAGTTTGAGAATTACTCAAAACTTAGCTTAAAAGCTCTCTTGGAATCAATGTTCCCTTTTCTTGTTCAAATGTGAAAACATTTATAACACTTTGGGAATACTTAGTTCCCTTACAACTTTTTGAAAAATGAACTCAACTCTTTACTCTTTGCTTAACTTGAAACATAAGTCTTAAAACAAGGTTAAAATGTTTGTTAAAGACTTTTGAAAACTTTAAAAACTTTGCTTTGACTTGCTTCTTAACTTCTAGACTTGACTCTTAACTTCTCTTGACTTTGATCCTAACTTTCCTTGAATTGGATTATGGATTCAATGTTCATGATCTCATGTATTGGATGATTTCATGATGTTTAGATATACATTAGAGTGTTGGAATCAACTAGAAAACATAGGTACATTGCTAAAGAACAAGTACGAAACGGTGGGGAGCGAATGGGGAGAACTGGCGTCCCTGACGTGCGGGGCGCCAACCCTCAATATTCAGGGACTGGTCTAGGACATGCTGGCTGGCGCGGCGCCCCAAGGGTGAACATTAAGGGACCCTTCTGGGGCGCGCTGGCTGGCACGACGCCCCACCCCTATACCCAGGTGTTTGACGACTTTTCTTCTTAGTTTTTCAATCTCTAAACCCTCTAAACTCTAATGGTTCTTTCCCCAAATATTTAGAATCATTTATACCCTCAATATATGATAGATTCAAACTGAAATTACACCCGAATATGTGAATCAAATCGCAAGAACTCCAACAACAAACCCACAAGAAATTCAACAAGACTTTCAACAATGTTCATCCAGAACTTCAATTTCCAAACTTTCAAAGACTTAAATTCGCAGAATTGAATCATGTTTGGCTCGTGGGGGAACTAAACCAACACTATGTGATAGTACTTACCTTGTAGGGATAACCCCCGATGAAATCCACAAGCTATCCTTGACATAGTCGACGAATCTTGCTTCTTCTTCTCCTTTCTCGTCTTTTCTCCTTTCTCCAAGCCTTAACGTAAATTTCCAATTTCTAAAACTGACTAAAATCTGATTTGACCCATATTAAATTCCTAAAACGGATTAAACTAATAGGGCAAGGAAAAGACTAAATTACCCTTCCAAAATCCGGATTAGACTTTCCTTATTCCAACAGCCCAACTTCCAAAGAGCATAACTTACTCATACGAACTCGGAATCGCGCAAACTCAACGGCGTTAGAAAGATCATTCCAAGAGCTTCCCAAACATATCTGTCAGTACACCTAACTCATCCTGAGATAGGAGTTATGGTCATTTGAAGTTGACCAAAAACTCACTTTTCCTAACATAAAACAAATTTCTAGATTTGTCACTATTTCCAAAAATGATTATTTCAAGTTCTTAGCTTCTTCCTAGCTATTTCAAATTGCGAGATGTTACAATATCTCCCCCAGGGGAACATTCGTCCTCGAATGAGATTATTCTTACTAGGCTCAGGGTGTAACATCAAGTTCAAACACCCAACAAGAAAATGCAAACAAACAACATGGTCACACATAATTTAAAGAGTACTAAAAAGAGAATTAGTACCTTAGTCTACATTTTCTCCGGACTCAAAGATATGTGGATATTTTTTCTTCATATCCTCTTTAGCTTCCCAAGTAGCTTCCTCAACAATTGGTTCCTCCAAAGGACTTTGACTGATGCTACTTCCTTAGTCCTCAACTTGCGAACTTGGCGATCTAGGATCTGAACCGGAATCTCCTCATACGATAAGTTGTCCTTGATCTCAATATTTTCAGTTGGTATGATCAATGAAGGATCGCTCATGCACTTCTTCAACATGGAGATGTGAAACACCGGATGAACCGCTGCTAGCTGTTGTGGTAGCTCCAACTCAAAAGCTACATTGCCCGTCCTTTTGGATATTCGATAAGGCCCAATATACCGGGGACTAAGTTTCACGTTTTTACCAAACCTCATAACACCTTTCATGAGTGAAACCTTTAGATATACCCAATCATCTACTTCGAACTCTAACACCCTCCTTCATACTATTCCACCAATATACTTCTTTCAAATCATGATATATCTTGGTGGAACCCGGATGAATGGAATATCCGGAGCTATGAGCTTCCTCCATGATCCTTTCTTGGAGTCCATCCACCATTGATACACACAACCTACCTTGATATCTTAATACACCATCTCCCCCTTGTTCAAAAGCTAATACTTTTTGCTTACAAACATTTGCCTTCAATTCAAGAAAAATAGGGTCTTGGTCTTGCTTGCCTTTTACTTCTGACACTAATGATGACTCAGCCCTATTCGTCACCACTATTCCTCATTCTGTGGAATCCATAAGTCTGATTCCCAGGCGTGCCAGTCTGTGCACATCTTTTGCTAACTCTCTCTTTCCTTCTACAACATGGGCTGTGCTACCCATAGACAACCTGCTTAAGGAATCAGCAACAACATTAGCCTTACCTGGGTGGTAAAGAATACCCATGTCGTAGTCTTTCAGTAACTCTAACCACCTTCTCTGTCTGAGATTAAGCTCTTTCTGAGTGAACACATATTGAAGGCTCTTGTGATCGGTGAACACATACACATGAACACCATACAAATAATGGCGCTATATCTTCAAAGCGAAAACTATAGCAGCCAACTCTAGATCATTTGTTGGATAATTCTTCTCATTAACTTTCAACTGTCTGGAGGCATAAGCTATAACCTTTGCCATTCTGCATTAATACACAATCCAAACCAACTCTAGATGCATCACAATACACCACAAAACTTTGAGTACCTTCTGGTAAGGTCAAAACTAGGGCAGTAGTCAACCTCTTTTTCAATTCATGAAAGCTTTTTCTCACAAGCTTCAGACCATTGAAATTTTCACTGTCTTCGGAGTCAACTTGGTCAAAGGAGACGAAATAGACGAGAACCCCTCTACAAACCTTCTATAATAGCTAGCTAAACCCAAGAAACTCCTAATATCAGTTGGAAATATGGGACTAGGCCAATTCTGCACTGCCTCAATTTTCTGAGTATCAACTTTAATTCCCTCTCCAGACACAATATGGCCTAAGAATGCCATAGACTCAAGCCAAAACTCACACTTTGAGAACTTGGCATACAACTCCTTATCTATCAAAGTCTGAAGAACTATTCTGAGATGATTAGTATGATCCTCTTTATTCCTTGAATAGATTAGTAAGTCATCAATGAAGATGATGACAAACATATCTAATAAAGGTTTGAAAATTGTATTCATAAGGTCCATGAACGCTGCTGGTGCATTAGTTAAACCGAAATGACAACACCAGAAACTCATAATGACCATAACGGGTCCTGAATGCTGTCTTTGGAATGTCACATTCCCTTACATTCAACTGATGGTAACCTGATCTAAGGTCAATTTTTGAGAAACAGGAAGCACCCTGAAGCTGATCGAAAAGATCATCAATCCTCAGAAGAGGATACTTATTCTTGATGGTAACCTTGTTGAACTGGCGGTAATCTATACACATCCTAAGGGAACCATCTTTCTTTCTCAAAAACAAGACCGGAGCGCCCCAAGGTGAGACACTTTGTCGAATAAAACCCTTATCTAGGAGATCTTGTAACTGCTCTTTCAACTCTTTTGGTACCATTCTATATGGTGGAATATAAATAGATCGAGTATCTGGAATGATGTCTATGCCGAAGTCTATTTATCTCTCAGGAGGGACTCCAGGTAGATCATCAGGAAAGACTTCTGGAAACTCTCTTACTATAGGAACTGACTGAATGGGAGATATCTCAACACTAGAGTCATTAAGTCGGACTAAGTGATAGATACAACCCTTTGAAACTAAATTTCTCGCCTTAAGGTACGAAATGAAATGACCCCTAGGCACTGCTGAGCTACTACTCTACTTTATGACTGGCTCCATAGGAATTTGAAACTTGACAACTCGAGTTCTACAATCTATTGATGCATAACAGGCATGGAGCCAATCCATACCTAGAATAACATAGAAATCCACCATGGGTAACTCAACTAAATCAGCCATGGTGCTCTTGTGATTGATGGAAATGGGACAATCACGATAGACTCTTTTTGCTAGAATAGACTCTCCAACAGGTGTAGAAACACAAAAGGGTTCACAAAGTTTCTCAGGAAGAACATCAAACGTATTTGTAACATAAGGGGTTACAAAAGATAAACTTTCTCCCGGGTCTAGCAAAGAATAAACATCAAAAGTAAAGACTTTGATCATACCAGTGACAACTTCTGGAGAGTTCTCTTGCTCTTGGCGACTCGTGATCGCATCAAGGCGGTTTTCTCCTCCGCTAGTACTGGAAGTAGCTCCTCTAGGTGCAGCCCTGTTTGGTGGAGCAAATGATGAAGATTGGGCTCTATTGATCTAATTTCCACTACCTTGACTGTTCTTAGGACACTCCTTCAGGAAGTGACCCTCTTGCCCACACTTGAAACAACCTGTCTGGCCATCACGACACTTACCTAGGTGAATCCTACCACACCTAGTACATGCAGGTGTCCAGTTACCTCTTTGTGCCACACTACCTTGAGACTGTGCATGTTTAGCTATGAAGTACTGCGAGTTCTGGCCATTATACTCACATTTGTTTTGGGGTGCAGGTACACTAGCAGATTATGGAGCAGGTCCCTTTTGCTTTTGCTGAAAGGACGAACGGTTCACATTACCTTTCTGCTGCCCAGACCCATTCCCTGTCTTCGCTTTCTTACTTCTGAACTCTTTCCTGACCCTCAGCTTCTCTTCCTCAACCTGCTGCACATAAACCATCAACCTTGATATGTCCATGTCACCTATCATCATTGCTGCCCTGCCCTCTTTGCTTGATAGACGGGCCAACCTAGCAACAAACAAACTCATTCTACTCCTCACGTCCTTAACCATTTCTGGAGCATAACGAGATAGTTGGGTGAACTTCAACCCATACTCATGCACACTTAGAGAATTCTGCTTAAGTGTAAGAAATTCTTGTACCTTAGCCTCTTTCAATTCTCGGGGAAAGAAACCTCCCAAGAAATCTTCCTCAAAACAGGCCCAACTCGCAGGTGGTGCATCCTCAGTTCTACCCTCTTTCCACTAATCAAACCAAGTCCTAGAAACATGCATCACATCGAATACCTTTTTCAGTTCCTCAATGAAGTTCTCTAGATCCTCAGTAGTGCTTGAAACAGTGAAACTTGGAGGATTCATCGTCAAGAACTCACGAATCCTTGAAGTGTCAGCCTTTTCTTATCGAGCATCTCTTTGCTTCCCGACCTGGTTAGTCACAACTTGGCTCAACATTCGGATAGCCTCACGGAACTCAGCATTGGTGACTTCTCGTTGAGGTTGCACTTCAGGTGCATTGGGTAACTCTTGCTCTTGTGGTTCAACATTGTGTCTCACAGGACGACCACTGACAACTCTTCGTGGAGGCATGATTATCTGAAAATATGCTCAAGCACGAATTAGAAGAAACTTTTTAGAGATCAAATTCTAACACATGAAAAAAGTGTGAAAGAAGTGAGTTAATTTCCTAAGTGTTGTAGCCTTCTAATTATAGATGTGGCGCGCTTCACACCGATAACTAGGATTCTACAGACTTGGCTTCGTAGACTCCCTAGGACTCTTCAACTCTGTGCTCTGATACTAAGTTTGTCACACCCTGAGCCTACACCCTGGACGTGGCCGACACTCGAAGATCATTGGTGGGCCCAAGCTAACCCCTGGCCTAGCTTACTGACTCAACGGAGGACTCTAACCAATTTACTATAATCAAATGAACTTACTCAAATAACTTTAGTGAAATAACTCAGAATGTTTAATGGTCAACATTCAACTCGGACAAAATGGAAACTTAAGTCTTAACATATGAAATGATAATGTAAAAATGTATGACTACTAACTGTCTATGAAGCCTCTAAAACAAAGAGGGACGTCGGGACAGGAGCCCCAATCATCCTAACATCTGAAAGACTATAAAGCAAATAAAGGAGTCCTACGGAATGCAAGGAGGCTCACCAACAGACTCTGAATGCTCAAGCTGGATCAACGAGGCGCTGAATGCTGATCCCGGTTACCTGTGTCTGCATCATAAGAAGATGCAGGCCAACTGGCATCAATATATTGAATATATGAGTATGCGAGTTGGAATGCTAAAACAAGATATAAGCTCGAAAGGAATCTGAAGAAAACACTTACCTTGGCTCTTCTCAACTCATGAATAAACTTAACTCAGAATAAAGCAATGAAACACATGCATTATATGAAAATCTTTATAAAACAGTAAAAGCAACTTAGTTCATTTAATAAAATGCAATAACAAACTCAAATTTACTCATATACAAAGTAATATAGTTTAGGTGGGTGTTTCTCTAACCGACAACCACCACTATGAGCCTAAGTGGTGACACAACGTCTTTTGACACGTTTCCATAATGCTCCTTTACTTTGCCATCATATAGAACCTACTTAACTTAGTGGATCCACTAGCTTAACCCATGTGATCATCTGAAAAGTATGACCCATTAATACCCATGATGACTACATGGTTTATGGAGACTTGGGTTAATATGAACTCGCATCCCCATATCGGAGGTCATTACTACTCCCAAAAATATACTTAGGTCATATACTTCTTTCTTTGGTTTGAGATAATTACTCAAAACTTAGCTTAAAAGCTCTCTTGGAATCAATGTTCCCTTTTCTTGTTCAAATGTGAAAACGTTTATAACACTTTGGGAATACTTAGTTCCCTTACAACTTTTTGAGAATGAACTCAACTCTTTACTCTTTGCTTAACCTGAAACATAAGTCTTAAAACAAGGTTAAAATGTTTGTTAAAGACTTTTGAAACTTTAAAACTTTGCTTTGACTTGCTTCTTAACTTCTAGACTTGACTCTTAACTTCTCTTGACTTTGATCCTAACTTTCCTTGAATTGGATTATGGATTCAACGTTCATGATCTCATGTATTGGATGCTTTCATGATGTTTAGATGTACTTTAAATTGTTGGAATCAACTATAAAACATAGGTACATTGCTAAGGAACAAGTACGAAAAGGTGGGGAGCGAATGGTGAGAACTGACGTCCCTGGCGTTCTAAGAGGCGCAGGGCGCCAGCCCTCAACATTCAGGGACTGGCCTGGGTCGCGCTGGCTGGCGTGGCACCCCAAGGGTGAACATTAAGGGACACTTTTGGGGAGCGCTGGCTGGTACGACGCCTCACCCCTATACCTAGGTGTTTGACGATTTTTACTATCCGTTTTTTATCTCTAAACCCTCTAAACTCTAATGGTTCTTTCCCCAAACACTTAGAATCATTTATACCCTCAATATATGATAGATTCAAACTGAAATTACACCCGGATACGTGAATCAAATCGCAAGAACTCCAACAACACAACCCACAAGGAATTCAACAAGACCTTCAACAATGTTCATCAAAAACTTCAATTTCCAAACTTTCAAAGACTTAAATTCACTGAATTGAATCATGTTTGGTGCGTGGGCGAACTAACCCAACGCTATGTGATCTCACATACCTTGTAGGGATCACCCCCGACGAAATCCACAAGCTATCCTTGACGAAGTCGATGAATATTGCTTCTTCTTCTCCTTTCTCCTCTTTTCTCCTTTTTCCAAGCCCTAGCATAAATTTCCAATTTCTAAAACTGACTAAAATCTGATTTGACCCATAATAAACTCCTAAAACGGATTAAACTAATAGGGCAAGGAAAAGACTAAATTACCCTTCCAAAATCCGGATTAGACTTTCCTTATTCCAACAACCCAACTTCCAAAGAGCGTAACTTAGTCATACGAACTCGGAATTGCGCAAACTCAGTGGCGTTGTAAAGATCATTCCAAGAGCTTCCCAACCATATCTGGAAGTACACCTAAATCATCCTGAGATAGGAGTTATGGTCGTTTGAATTTGACCAAAAACTCAGTTTTGCTAACTTAAACAAATTTTCAGATTTGTCACTATTTCCAAAAACGATTATTTCAAGTTCTTAGCTTCTTCCTAGCTATTTCAAATTACGAGATGTTACAATATCTCCTCCTTGGGCACATTCGTCCTCGAATGAGATTATTCTTACTAGGCTCATGGTGTAACATCAAGTTCAAACACCCAACAAGCAAATGCAAACAAACAACATGCTCACTCATAATATAAAGAGTACTAAGAAGAGAATTAGTACCTTGGTCTGCATTTTCTCTGAACTCAAAGATATGTGGATATTTTTTTTTCATATCCTCTGTAGCTTCCAAAGTAGCTTCCTCAACAAATTGGTTCCTCCAAAGGACTTTGACTGATGCTACTTACTTAGTCCTCAACTTGCGAACTTGGCGATCTAGGATCTGAACCGGAATCTTCTCATACAATAAGTTTTCCTTGATCTCAATATTTTCAGTTGGTATGATCAATGAAGGATCGCCCATGCACTTCTTCAACATGGAGATGTGAAACACTGGATGAACCGCAGCTTGATCTTGTGGTAGCTCCAACTCATAAGCTACATTGCCCATCCTTTTGGATATTCAATAAGGCCCAATATACCGGGGATTAAGTTTCCCCTTCTTACCAATCCTCATAACACCCTTCATGGGTGAAACCTTTAGATATACCCAATCATCTACTTCTAACTCAAACACCCTTCTTCATACAATTCCACCAATACACCTCTTTTAAATCACGATACATCTTGGTGGAACCCGGATGAATGAAATATCAAGAGCTATGAGCTTCCTCCGTGATCCTTTCTTAGAGTCCATCCACCATTGGTACACATAACCTACCTTGATATCTCAATACACCATCCACCTTTGTTCAAAAGCTAATACTTTCTGCTCACGAACATTTGCCTTCAATTTAAGCAAAATAGGGTCTTGGTCTTGCTTGACTTTAACTTCTGACACTAATGATGACTCAACCCTATTCGTCACCACTATTCCTCCTTCTGCAGGTGTGCCAGTCTGTGCACATATTTTGCTAACTCTCTCTTTCCTTCTTCAACATGGGTTGTGCTACCCATAGACAACCTGCTTAAGGAATCAACAACAACATTAGCCTTACCTGGGTGGTAAAGAATACTCATGTCGTAGTCTTTGAGTAACTCTAACCACCTTCTCTGTCTGAGATTAAGCTCTTTCTGAGTGAACACATATTGAAGGCTCTTGTGATCGGTGAACACATACACATGAACACCATACAAATAATGGCGCCATATATTCAAAGCGAAAACTACATTAGCCAACTCTAGATCATGGGTTGGATAATTCTTCTCATGAACTTTTAACTTTCTGGAGGCATAAGCTATAACTTTGTCATTCTGCAATAATACACAACCCAAACCAACTCTAGATGCATCACAATACACCACAAAACCTTGAGTACCTTTTGGTAAGGTCAAAACTGGGGCAGTAGTCAACCTCTTTTTCAATTCATGAAAGCTTTTCTCATAAGCTTCAGACCATTGAAATTTTCACTGTCTTCTGAGTCAACTTGGTCGAAGGAGACGAAATAGACGAGAACCTCTCTACAAACCTTCTATAATAGCCAGCTAAACCCAAGAAACTCCTAATATCTGTTGGAGAAGTGGGTCTAATCCAATTCTGCACTGCCTTAATTTTCTGAGTATCAACTTTAATTCCCTCTCCAGACACAATATGGCCTAAGAATGCCATAGACTCAAGCCAAAACTCACACTTAGAGAACTTGACATACAACTCCTTATCTTTCAAAGTCTGAAGTACTATTCTGAGATGTCTAGCATGATGCTCTTCATTCCTTGAATAGATTAGTATGTCATCAATGAAGACAATAACAAACATATCTAAATAAGGTTTGAAAACTCTATTCATAAGATCCATGAACGCTGTTGTGCATTGGTCAAACCAAAGGACATAAC
>NW_006239004.1:1662738-1708604 GCF_000226075.1 Solanum tuberosum
CTTTCCATTCTTAAAAGTCTTCCTCACAAGCTTTAGACCATTGAAATTTCGTTGTTCTTCCGAGTCAACTTGGTCCATTAAAACCGTTATCTAACTGAGATCTTTTAACTGCTCTTTCAACTCTTTCAACTCTACTGGTGCCATTCTATAGGGTAGAATAGAAATAGGACGAGTATATGGAATGATGTCTATTCCGAAGTCTATTTCTCTATCACGAGGGTCTACAGGTAGATCATCAGGAGGTAGATCATCAATAAAGACTTTTGGAAACTCTCTTACTATAGGAACTGACTGAATGGTAGATATCTCAACACTAGAGTCATTAACTCGGACTAAGTGATAGATACAACCCTTTGAAACTAACTTTCTTGCCTTAAGGTATGAAATGAAATGACCCCTAGGCACTGCTGAGCTACTACTCCACTCTATAACTGGCTGATTAGGAATCTTAAACTTGACTACTCGAGTTCTACAATCTATTGATGTATAACAGTAGGCAGTTCATACCTAGAATGATATCGAAATACACCATGTATAACTCAACTAAATCATCCATGGTGCTCTTGTGATTGATGGAAAGGGGACAATCACGATAGACTCGTTTTGCTAAAATAGACTCTCCAATAGGTGTAGAAACACAAAATGGTTCACAAAGTTTCTCAGGAAGAACATCAAACTTATTTACAACATAAGGGGTTACAAAATATAAACTTGGTCCATGGTCTAGCAAAGCATAAACATAAAAAGTAAAGACTTTGATCATACCAGTGACAACATCTGGAGAGTTCTCTTGCTCTTGGCGACTCGTGATCGCATAGATGCGGTTTTCTCCTCCGCCAGTAATGGCAGTAGCTCCTCTAGGTGCAGCCCTATCTGGTGGAAGAACTGATGAAGATTGAGCTCTATTGAACTGATTTCCACTACCTTGCCTGTTCTTAGGACACTCCTTCAGGAAGTGACCCTCTTTCCCACACTTGAAACAACCTGTCTAGCCATCATGACAATTACATGGGTGGATCCTACCACACTTAGTACATGCAGGTGCCCAGTTACCTCCTTGTGCCACACTACCTTGAGATTGTGTAGGTCTAGCTCTGAAGTTCTGGCCATTATATTCACCTTTGTTTCGGGTGCAGGTGCACTAACAGATGATGGAGCAGGTCCCTTTTTCATTTGCTGAAAGGACGAACGGTTCACATTACCTTTCTACTGCCCAGAATCATTTCTGTCTTCGCTTTCTTATTTTTGAACTATTCCCTGTCCCTCAGCTTCTCTTCGTCAACCTGCTGCATATAAACCATCAACCTTGATATGTCCATGTCACCTATCATCATCGTTGCCCTGCCCTCTTTGCTTGATAGACCGGCCAACCCAGCAACAAACAAACTCATTCTACTCCTCATGTCCTTAACCATTTCCGGAGCATAACGAGATAGTTGGGTGAACTTCAACCCATACTCATGCACACTTAGAGAATCCTGCTTATGTGTAAGAAATTCCTGTACCTTAGCCTCTTTCAATTCTCGGGGAAAGAAACGTCCCAAGAAATCTTCCTCAAAACAGGCCCAGCTCGCAGGTGGTGCATCCTCAGTTCTACCCTCTTTCCACTGATCAAACCATGTCCTAGCAACATTCTTCAGTTGATATGCAGCTAGTTCAACTCTACCAGTATCAGAAACATGCATCACATCGAATACCTTTTTCAGTTCCTCGATGAAGTTCTCTGGATACTCAGTAGTGCTTGAAACAGTGAAACTTGGAGGATTCATCCTCAAGAACTCACGAATCCTTGAAGTGTCAACCTTTTCTTGTCGAGCTCCTCTTTGCTGCCCCACCTGGTTAGTCACAACTTGGCTTAACATCCGGATAGCCTCACGGAACTCAGTATTGGTGACTTCTCGTTGAGGTTACACTTCAAGTGCATTGGGTAACTCTTGCTCTGCTGGTTCAGCATTGTGTCTCGCAAGACGACCTCTGAAAACTCTTCGTGGAGGTATGATTATCTGAAAACACGCTCAAGCACGAATTAGAAGAAACTTTTTAGAGATCAAACTCTAACACACGAAAAGAGTGTGAAAGAACTGAGATAATTTCCTAAGTGTTGCAGCCTCCTAATTATAGATGTGGCGTACTGCACACCAATAACTATGACTCTACAGACATGTGTTCATAGACTCCCTAGGACTCTTGAACTCTATGTTATGATACCAAGTTTGTCATTCCCCGAGCCTACACCCTGGACTTGGCTGGCACTCGAAGACCATTGCTGGCCCAAAGCGAACCATTGGCCTGGCTTACTAACTCTGCGGAAGACTCTAAACAATTTACTATAATCAAATGAACTTACTTAAATAACTTTAGTGAAATAACTCAGAATGTTTAATGGTCAACATTCAACTAGGCCAAAATGGAAACTTAAGTCTTAACATATGAAATAATAATGTAAAGACGTTTGACTACTAATTGTCTACGAAGCCTCTAAAACAAAGAGGGATATCGGGACAGGACCCCCGATCATCCTAAAATCTGAAAGACTAGAAAGCAAATAAAGGAGTCCACCGGAATGCAAAACGGCTCTCCAACAGACTCTGAATGCTTAAGCTGGATCAACAAGGCGCTGGATGCTGATCCTGGTTACCTACGTCTGCATCATAAGACGATACAGGCCAACTGGCATCAATACATTGAATGTACGAGTATGCGAGTTGGAATGCTAAAACAAGATATAGGCTTGAAAGGAATCTGAAGAAAAGATTTACGTTTGCTCTTCTCAACTCATGAATAAACTTAACTCAGAATAAAGCAATGAAACACATGCATTATATGAACAACTTTATAAAACAGTAAAAGAAACTTAGTTCATTAAATAAAATGCAATAACAAACTCAAATTTACTCATATCCAAAGTAATATAGTTTAGGTGGGAGTTTATCTAACCGACAACCACCACAATGAGCCTAAGTGGTGATACAACGTCTTTTGATAGGCTGCTAGAACGGTTCTATACTTTGCCGTCATATAGAACCTACTTAACTTAGTAGATCCACTAGCTTAACTTGTGTGATCATCTAAACAGTATTACCCATTAATACCCATGATGGCTACATGGTGTATGGAGACTTGAGTTAATATGAACTCGCATCCCCATATCAGTCTTCAGTACTACTCCCATAAATATACTTAGCTAATATGTTTTAAAAACAAACTTCTTTCTTCGGTTTGACATAATTACTCAAAACTTAGCTTAAAACCTCTCTTGGAATCGATGTATCCTTTTTCTTGCTCAAATTTGAAAACATTTATAACTCTTTGGGAATACTTAGTTCCCTTATAACTTTTTGAGAAATGAACTCAACTCTTTACTCTCTACTTAATTTGAAACATAAGTCTTAAAACAAGGTTAAAACATTTTTTTTAAAGACTTTTGAAAACTTTAAAAACTTTGCTTTGACTTGCTTCTTAACTTCTAGACTTGACTCTTAACTTCTCTTGACTTTGATCCTAACTTTCCTTGAATTAGATTATGGATTCAAGGTTCATGATCTCATGTATTGGATGATTTCATAATGTTTAGATGTACCTTAGAGTGTTGGAATCAACTAGAAAACATAAGGACATTGTAATCAACAAAGGAACAAGTACAAAAAGGTGGGGAGCAAATGGGGAGAACTGGTGTCCCTGGTGCTCTGAGAGGCACGGGGCGCCAGCCCTCAGCATTCAGGGACTGGTCTGGGGCCCTCTGGCTGGCGCGGCGAGCCAAGGGTGAACATTAAGGGACCCGTTTGGGGTGCGCTGGCTGGTGCGACTACCCACCCCTATACCCAAGTGTTTGACGACTTTTCTTCTCCGTTTTTCATCTCTAAATCCTCTAAACTCTAATGGTTCTTTCCCCAAACACTTAGAATCATTTACACCCTCAATATATGATAGATTCAAACCGAAATTACACCCGAATACATGAATCAAATTGCAAGAACTCCAACAACACAACCCAAAACAAATTCAACAAAACTTTCAACAATGTTCATCAAGAACTTCAATTTCCAAACTTTGAAAGACTTAAATTCGCTGAATTGAATCATTTTTGGCGCATGGGAGAACTGAACCAATGCTATGTGATCTCACATACCTTGTAGGGATCACCCCCGACCAAATCCACAAGATATCCTTGACGAAGTCGACGAATCTTGCTTCTTCTTCTCCTTTCTCCTCTTTTCTCCTTTCTCCAAGCCCTAGCGTAAATTTCCAATTTCTAAAACTGACTAAAATCTGATTTGACCCATATTAAACTCCTAAAATGGATTAAAATAATAGGGCAAGGAAAATACTAAATAACCCTTCCAAAATTCGGATTAGACTTTCCTTTTTCCAATAGCCCAACTTCCAAAGGGTATAACTTACTCAGACCAACTCGGAATCGCGCAAACTCGGCGGCATTGGAAAGATCATTCCAAGAACTTCCCAAAAATATCTGGAAGTACACCTAACTCATCCTGATATAGGAGTTATGGACGTTTGAAGTTGACCAAAAACTTACTTTTCCTAACTTAAACAAATTTCCAAATTTGTCACTATTTCCAAAAACGATTATTTCAAGTTCTTAGCTTCTTCCTTTCTATTTCAAATTGTGGGATGTTACAATTTCAGACTCCTTGTTACTCTTCAACACCTACTTTGTCACCTCCGAGATTTGCAGCTCCACGTGTCTCTGTTAGTATAGCCATGTTGGTTGCCGAGCAGAAGAGTTTGTATAGATTTTCTTAGATTGGCACCTCCCAGGTTTGACGGTACAACGGGAGAGAAGGATTATGAATTATTGACTGAGTGCCAAAAGAGGTTGTTCAACCTAGGTATCTTAGAGGCTCATGTGGTGTCTTACACTTCTTATCAATTTTCAAGAGTGTCCAAGGAGTGGTGGAGATTAGTTCTTTCTTGTAGTCCTTTTAGATCTCCTGGTATGGGTTGGGAGTAGTTTACTAGGGTGTATCTTTAGAGATTTGTGCCCTATAGCCTTCGAGATCAGCATAGGGACAATTTTGATAGATTGGAGCTGGGATCCTTATCAGTTTATGAGTATGAGGTTTGTGTCCACGAGTTATCTCGTTATTCCATGTCGAGTATCCCTACAGAGTTTGAGTTGATCTGTAAGTTGGTAAAGGATTTCTCCAGTTATCTTCACAAGATCACAACCTCTCTTGTGTTTTCATGTGGTATGTTCCACAGTATTATTAATCATACAGTATGATCGAGAGTATTCGACATTGTAGACTGGGTAGTAATACCAAGAGGTTTTGTTTCTAAGGTTAGTTCAGTGGTCTTGCATTTAGAGGTAGAGATTATTCAAGCTAGGGCACACAGGGTTATCAGGGTAGACCATTGTAGGCCGCTATTCAGAGTACAGATGGTGTTAGTGGATCCAACCCTAGTCAGACCGATAGGGATACACATAGTGGATCTTAAGGTCAATGAGGGTGTGCAGACTCTTCTGGTTACTCTCAGCTGGGTACATGTCCCCGTGGTTGTTTTATTTGTGAGGAGTTTGGGCACAAGGCAAAGGATTACCCCAGACGTGCTTCTCTACTGTCTAGTCAAGATCACATGCTTCTCATTCTATGCCAGCTATAGGGACATGGGGTACTTCACAGAGTACTAGAGCTGGAACTAAGGGCGGAGCTGAGAGAGCTCAGGGCAATGCTCATGATATAGTTCTATGTTATACCAGATAGATCTGAGGTAGAGGCCTCAGGTGTAGTGATCATAGGTATCTCCCATTCTATCATCGTTCTACTACAATATTATTTGATCTCGGGTTGACCTATTCTTATGTGTCTACTTATTTTTCTGTGGATATTGATTATGTGTGTGAGTCCCTTGTTATGCCTATTAGTTTTTCTACCCCGGTAGGCAATTCCTTAGTGGTGGATCGAGTGTACCGGGGGTCTGTAGTAATATTTTCTGATAGTGAGACTCGGGCAGACCTGATTTTACTTGACATGCTTGATTTTGATGTGATATCGGGTATAGATTGTTATGTAAAGACCGTGACCTTAGCTTACCTAGTTTACATCGATTGGTGTGGAAGGGTGCTCTAAGTTTGTATCCAAAGAGAGTGATGTCTTTTCTTTGTGCCTGACATATGATGGAGAAGAGATGCTTATCTTATTTGGCACATGTTCGTGATCTTACCAAAGATCCATGCCCTTTAGAGACCACGAGGGTGGTGAAAGAGTTCATGGATGCGTTTCCTCCAAACCATGATATTGATTTTGTGATTGACTTAGAGCAGGGTACCAAACCCATTTCCATCCTTCTTTATCGAATGGGTCCGGTGGAGTTCAAGGAATTGAAGGCTTAGTTAGAAGACTTATTGCAGAAAGGGTTTATTCGACCTAATGAATCACTGGGGTGCACTGGTCTTATTTGTGAAGAAGAAGGATGGTAGTATGAGGATGTGTATTGATTATCGACAGTAGAATAAGGATACGACTAAAAATAAGTATCATCTTTCCTGCATCGATGACTTGTTTGATCAGCTTCAGGGTGCGTTAGTGTTCTCCAAGATTAACTTGAGGTTGGGCTACCTTAGTTGAGAGTTCAGGATTCTGATATCTCGAAGACGGCTTTTAGGACTCGTTATTGGCATTATGAGTTTGTAGTCATGTCCTTTGGGCTGACTAATTCCCCGACCGCTTTTATGAAGTTTATGAACCGAGTGTTTCGACCTTATGTGGATTTCTTTGTGATTGTGTTTATTGATGATATCTTGGTTTATTCCAAAAATGAGTCTGATCATGTTCAAAGGACCATACTTCAGAGATTGAGAGAGGAGAAGTTGTATGCAGAATTATCAAAGTGCGAGTTTTGGCTTGAGTCCATGGCTTTCTTGGGGCATGCGGTGACCAAGAAAGGTATTATGGTTGATCCGGCCAAGGTTGTGGTAGTTCATGATTGGGCGATACCTACTTTCCCTATCAAGATTTGAAGTTTCATCGGGTTGGTGAGCTATTATTGTCAGTTTGTTCAGAGTTTCTGTTTTATCGCAGCTTCGTTGACTAAGTTGACTCAGAAAACTGTGGTATTTCTATTGACCGAGGATTGTGAGGCAAAGCTTTCAAAATCTCAAGGAGTTATTGATCTCAACACCTATCTTAGCATTACTTGAGGATGATGTTGAATTTGTGGTATTCTGTGATGCTTCAGGTGTTGGTTTAGGAGGTATATTGATGCAAAATGGGAGAGTCATAGTCTATGCTTCTCGAAAGCTGAAGGTACATGAGAAGAACTATCCTACTCATGATTTAGAGTTAGTGGTAGTGGTCTTCGTCTTGAAGTTATGGAGGCATTATCTCTATGGTGCGTATTTTAAATTATTTACTGATCATCGTAGCCCAAAGTATCTCTTTTCTCAGTCAAATCTGAACATGAGGCAGCGTAGATGGTTGGAATTATTGAAGGACAACATCACCGTTCTTTATAATCTAAATAAGGAAGCGTGGTAGCGGATGCTTTGATTCAGAAGGCACATTGTATGGGTAGCTTAGCCTTTCTAAAGGTGGAGGAGAGACCTTTGGCTTTAGAGGTTCAGTCGTTGGCTAGACAGTTGGTTTGACTCGATATTTCTACATCTTATCGTGTTTTAACCTTCGCTGAGGCTAGGTCTACATTGATGGATCAAATTCATGCCCACCAGTTTGAGGATGAGTGCCATGACTCAAAGTACACCGTATACGTGACATAGCGTATAAGACCCTGAGAGGCCCTACACAAGTCACTTTACATACATATACACAACATAATAGATAAACCAAGAAATCTCATAAGAAATAAAGAGTTTGACATTTATGCAGAAGTCTACCGAAGTCTTGACAAACGATCTATTACATAAAAAGGAGTGGTCGGGACGTAACATGTACACTACATACAACATCCAAAACATAAAATACATATGAAAACAATAAGGGCGACATTGTCCTCGGAGCATGAGGACTCACCAAGTCTTCGAATCTCTAAAGTGATCAATCGCCACGAATGGAGGGAGAGGAGTCGTCAAGCTTTATATTACTGAAACAATGTAGGCTCACATATGCATTAGTACATGGAATGTAATAAGAATGAGGAAAATGCAATAAAACATGAAACATGATCATAAGTGGACATAATTGAAAACATGAAATGCATGACCAAGCTAAGCATAATAAAACATTTAAAGAGTCATCTTAAATCATGTACATGGTCAATGCATCTTAAAATCCTGAGTAAGGCTTCATAAAACCTTTAAAATTAACTTTTTTTGTTTTGTGGGATATTTACTGTTAACCGACATAGACCACATGAGCTATAACGTGTAATATGATGTCTTGCCCCCACACCAAAAAGAGATGTCCATGATTGCCAAGTAAAAGAACTTAAATTTTTAGCTTAGGTGGATCCACTATATATGTCACTTAACACAAACCTACAAGGGCACGTAGTTAAAGATAAGTAAATTGCTACTAGAGACCGGCCTCCACTAATGAGAGAGCCTCCATCTCAATATCCTCTCGGTACTAAGAAAAAATTCCAATGGATTAGCCATAAACATAAGCATATCATCATCCATGGAAAAATAAAATGAAGTAACTAATCCAAGCTAAAAACATCATACACTAGCTCTTGAAACCATTTGTGAGAAAACCTTTCACCATTCATGATTTCTTAAGTATGTGAGAAAACCTTTCACAATTCATGCATTTGTGAGAAAACCTTTCACAATTCATGCATTTGTGAGAAAACCTTTCACAATTCATGCATTTGTGAGAAAACCTTTCACAATTCATGCATTTGTGAGAAAACCTTTCACAATTCATGCATTTGTGAGAAAACCTTTCACAATTCATGCATTTGTGAGAAAACCTTTCACAATTCATGCATTTGTGAGAAAACCTTTCACAATTCATGCATTTGTGAGAAAACCTTTCACAATTCATGCATTTGTGAGAAAACCTTTCACAATTCATGCATTTGTGAGAAAACCTTTCACAATTCATGCATTTGTGAGAAAACCTTTCACAATTCATGCATTTGTGAGAAAACCTTTCACAATTCATGCATTTGTGAGAAAACCTTTCACAATTCATGCATTTGTGAGAAAACCTTTCACAATTCATGCATTTGTGAGAAAACCTTTCACAATTCATGCATTTGTGAGAAAACCTTTCACAATTCATGCATTTGTGAGAAAACCTTTCACAATTCATGCATATGTGAGAAAACCTTTCACAATTTCATTGATTCTTATCTTAAAGCAATCTAGATCATAAATCATTCCCTTTTCATAAACTATGCATACGTCATGTAAACATAAAATCATAGATTCACAGTTTGTTTATAAATTCATGCTTTAAGAGTTCGAAGTAAAAATCATGATCAATGCATGATTTCATGTGATTTCAATTGGAAAGCATGTAATTGTGTAAAAAATCATAATAAGATCAAATTCAAGCAATTGAATCAACTCAATTAGAACCCATGAAGAATTGAATGAAAACCTAATCAATTTGATTGGAATTGAATTGGAGAATTAGAGAAAACCTTGGGGCTCAATAGGTGAATCGAACCCATTGATGAAGCCCTACATACCTTGATCTTGAATCCCTAATCAATGACAAAGAAATAAGGCTTGACCTTGAAGAACCCTAGAATCCTTGAGAGCCTTGGAGAGAATAGAGAGAGATGAATTTGGTTGGAATTTAGGAATTAGGGGAATGCATTTAGAATGTGTAGTTTTAGGACTTGAAAACTTTATATAAGGTTAGGAATTAGGCTCAAAAAGACATAGCTTAGGCTTAAGCACATAAGAAAATACCCAAATACCCCTTAAAATAATTGTCTGACCGGAGTAGGAATTTCTACGGCCCGTACTGGTAAACCGTAGAACCAACTTCTGAAACCCAAAAACTTAATCATTTACCAAGAGACCATTCTATGGTCTGTCGAACTTCTTACGGTTCGTAGACCTTATCCGTAGAACACAAGTTTTACTTCAAAATTTCACTAAGTTTGGAACCTTTCTAATAGACCTTCCTACGGTCCATATGTCACGCTCCGAGGCTACCCCCTAGACGTAACATGGGACCTAGGATCACAAGTGACCCCAAGCTAACCCTGAGTTTGGCATATCACAAGCATACTGAATATATGACTAAAATATGTGGAAGCATACCTAATAAATGAGTCAAAACTAAAGGACTCCAAATGAAAACATATCAAAATATCTAGGGAAACAACCCTAAAACACTTAACACTCACTCTATGTCTGAAGGCCTCTACTACTAATGAGCTATTGAGACAAGTCCCCATCTAACTCAAAAAAATACTGAAAGACTGAAAGTAAGCTAACTAAACCATGCATAGAGAAACACCATCAAACTATGAGTACTCACCACTGAAGTTGCTGAGTATGGGTTGGAAATCGTACTAAGCGTGATCTGGATGCTGAGTGCTTGAACCTACATCATAAAATTATGTAGCACAAAGTATGTGTCAGTAGTTTGAATGAACTGAGCATGCAAGATATAGATACTAAGATGAACGATATAAACAGAACAATATAATATTGACAATACAGACTGAGCATGGAAATAGGTTGTACTGACGTTTAACTGAAAATTGAGCAAGATGCAATGACCAAGTAGTAATCATGAAGATAACATGTTGAACTGAATACTGAAGAAAATGTTAGTAGCATGGTCAATGCAATAAGAGTATGACTGTGGGAGCTACTATTAACCACATAAACCATTTGAGCTAAACGTGGAGTCCGATGTATATGCCCCATCGAGAGGACCCAATATACCTTGCCAGGGGTATAGAGGCATGACTCTGGTGTGATCAGTAAAACTGATGCCCAACAGAGGGGACTTCTCAACCTACATTGGCACATAGTCCTGGGACTATGAGACGCTGAACACTAGTCCAACTCGGTTCTAAGTCTACTCCCAACTGAATATGTATATAGCTAAAATGCATCTAAAATACTGAGTAGCTCAAAATACTAGCATGCTATCTGAAAATGCAACATAAATATACTAAAAGACATGGCATTCGAGTTCTAAAGAATGATTTTCCGGCTGATCTGCCTAGAAAGTATAATTCATGAGTACTGATAACTAATACAATCTAGGGTTCTAAATTCTATACATGGAACTATGCAAATTTTCCGAGAAACATGTTATTTAGAATTGTGGAACTATAGCAACTAAAGTCACAATGAATCTCCATGATTTTGGAAACCCTAGGTCTGAATAATTTATGCAAAATTTAAGAACTGACTTTATTCTAGGGACCTAATGGGTAAAAGGAACTCACTAGTGAAATCCCACATACGTGGTGACCAAAATGTAACACCACATATTCGAGAAAGGCCTAAAAAGGGGCAATGGGGAAGAACTCACTGGCCAACACCTGGACCATGAACTCTCCACGGAGCCCCAAATGGGTCGTGAATGGGACTATGGTCCGTGTGGTGACCCATGGAAAGTCCTCCAAGGCATGCTGCTCAGGCACCCCTCCCACGAGGGCCTTAACGGCCCATGGGGAGGTGCACATGTCGTTATGACGCCCGTGTGGGAGAGTCATAACCTACCCCAAAGCTAGCCTCCTCCCATGAACCTCTACACGAGTCGTGAAAGGTAAAATGACCCGCTAAGGTGGTCATTAAGGGTAAAGGAAATAGGGGGCCTATCTCCAGGCCATTGTTGAAGGACCACAACTGCCAGAACGGCTCGTAGAGGTCCTCGACAACTCGTGAAGACCACCGTTCGGTGGTTGTGTCAGCTTTAAGTCAAGGACTTTTCAGTCTTTTCCTAATTATTCTTGCCTAATACTATGTATTTTTGCCCTTCACATAAGACCCTATATAAGTGTTTTAAACCCTAAATTTCCCCAATTTAAATCATTCTCTCAAATTCTAAAAAGAAATACAAGTCTTCCTCTCAAATATTTCTCTCTCTAGAAGTTGAAGAAGAAAGCTAGGGTTTCAAGATCAAGCCTCCTAATCCTCCATTGAAGTCAAGAAATTAGCATTGAGGTATGTGGTTTTCATTCTATGGAGCCCTTTCCTCCACGGAGTCCCCAAATTTTCCAATTTGTAAAGTTAGAAATCCCCAATTGAGTTAGGTTTTTTCATCTATGTTAGGGGTTCTCTTAATTATTGATTTAATTGATGGTTTTATGATATTTAAAGAATGAATTGATATAATTCCATGATTTTATGATAAATCCCGATGAACCTATGCATGCCCCATGTCTTCCAAGTTATGATGATATAATGTGGGTTGTGGAACTATGAAGGATGAATTTAAGAAATCATGCATGTTCTCATGAAATTGATGTAAATGTTTTAAAGATTCTTTGAGAGTAAAGTATCAATGTTGTTGTTGTTATTGTGTTGCTAAAAGGATTTCTCATATACACATGGAAGCATGATTGTGAAAGGTTTTCTCACATAATAAGGGTTCTTAAGATTTAAATACTTTATCACCTAAAATGAACCAATGATAAGAAGCTAATCTAATATTGAGGCAAGCGGAGAATAACCATGTCCTCCAACAACTAGGCAAGAGGCGATTACCCATGCCCTAGGATGATAAGACAAGATGCGACTACCCATGTCTTATGAAAGTTAAGTTAAGATGAGTCTAATAAATATTCCGTGGAAGTTATGCTTAGAATCGAGTGGAGAAGTTGTTATTACCCATGTCTCATAAACTATATGCCAACATAGGATGTTTAGATAGACAATACCTAGTGGATCCACGTAAGCTAGAAGTTCATGGTCTTAACTTGGCAAGTATGACACCCCTTTTTGGTGTGGGAGACACCGGATACCATGTTGTTAGCTCACATGGTCTTACATGTCGGTTAAGGCTACTCCCCACAAGTTATGATGATTTATAGTTGCTTAAAGAAGTATCTAATATGAAACATAAGGATGACTTTACTTGTATCGACCTTATTCATGAACTATGTTTTGAACCTCATATCATGTATTTTAACTCGCTCCTTGCATATTATGAAATGTCCCTTTTAAGCATGTTTTATATGTTTTTATGCATGGCTATCATACTTGGTACATTTTTTTTACTAACGCATACTCTTTCCTATATTTCCTCAAATGTAGGGTCCAACATACATGGTTCTAAATTTTGTGGCTAGAGGTTGTTAGAGAGATTTCGAGTTTTGGTGAGTCCTCATACTTTGAGGACTTGACTTATATAGCTTTCAGTCATTTCTTATTTTTCAGACTTTGTACGTTATGCCAGGATTACGTCCCGGTGCCTCTTGACATATTAGATGGCAAATGAGACTTTGTAGACTTTCGCTTTACTTTGATAAAACTATTAGGCTAGACGTTGAAATGTTCTCTCTTATTATCTGTTGACGTTCTTATATCTTGTCTATGCATGCTTAGTGGATTGTGTAGGGTCTCTTGGGGTCCTATACGCCATGTTACACCAAGGGGATATGTTGGGTCGTAATAGAAAACTACAGAGAAATCCTTTGGATTTTGGGGCTGAACTTGAAGATGACTTCTTCTTGCTCTTGGGAAAACAATCACCTTTTTCTCTTCTTTTCATTGTAAGTTAGATGATTTTAAAAGAATGAGGGTTCTCGGTAGTTTCTAACTAGATTATTAGGCTTAGACTGAGTAAAATGACGTAATTTAAGTACCAAATGCATTGGGGAAAAGACCAATGAGACCATGAATTAAAAGTTGACGAAGTGACTTCAAGATAGTCTTTACGGGCCGTCTAGAGCACCACGACCTGTCAAGTGGGTCGTGAAGATTCTCTACCCCACATGGCTTCACTATTTTAGGCATAACCTTTTACTCCAAGCTTGGAATTAGTCAAACTCGGTGGTGTTGGAAAGAGCATTCAAAGATCTTTAATTGGATAAGTCATGATCCACCTAATTCATTTTTTGTTGAAATATATGATTGTTCGAAGTTGACCCTAAGCTCCAAGTCTAGTAAGTCTCCTTCACGGACGAATTTATGGTCTGTGTGAAGCTTTAAGGACCGTCTAGGAGCCTGTGGTCCTTCACAGTGGCCTTGGGGGTGCAACCTCACTTAAAACTGATGAGGTGACCTTCAAAAGGGGTTTGACAGGCTGTCTAAGGCATGATGACCCGTCTAGTGGGTCGCCATGCTGCCTTGCCCGACAGGGCTTCACTAAAACAAACATAACTTTCTAGTCCAGGCTCAGAATTAGACAAACTTGGTGGCGTTGAAAAGATGACTCAAGAACCTTTAATTTTCTAGGTCATGGGACACGAAATTCATTTTGTGCGAAAAGATGTGATAATTTGAAGTTATCCCTACACTTAAGATAATGACTTGGGTGAAACTTCCTTAACTGTGTGACTTGTATGGACCCCTAGATGAGCCGTCTAGGGCGTCGTTTAGGTGATCACTTCTAGAGCATTCCTAGATGGTCACACACGACATCCCTAATAGACTGTGGTCCCTTACACGGACCGTCTATGATGTCGTGAAAGGTCCATAGTCCATTTTGAATTCGTGGACTTGCCTAAATTTCCCTTTTTAGCCCTCCCTCGAAGTATGAGGTGTTACAATATCTCCCCCTTGGGATCATTCATCCTTGAATGAAGACTAAACAAGCTGAGTATGAAGGGAAAGTTCTACAATCCGTGCCATTGAGTACTAGAAACTGATATCTAACTGAGTTGAGTTTCATGAACATGCAAATATGCAGAAATGCAAGGGTAACCGAGGGAACAAGATATTGATACTGGTTTACACAAGAGTAAACTTAGAGACTAGAGAGGAACTATTACCTCAAGCTAAACCAGAATCGAAAGGAAAGAGGTGAGGATACTTGGCCATCATGGCTGCTTCTGCTTCCCAAGTATACTAACTCCTCCACAAAACCTTTATTGAAGCGACTTCCTTATTTCTCTAGCTACGAACCTAACGGTCAAGAATCTCAATGGGAAACTCCTCATATGTGAGGCTATCCTTCACAGCCACACTCTCTAAAGGTACTATCGATGTCGGATCACCCACACACTTCTTCAATAAGGAAATGTGAAAGACTGGATGAATCAGAGCTAGTTTTGTTGGTAGCTCTAACTCATAAGCCACATTACTAACCGTTTACATGATTTTGTAAGGACCTTCATACCTGGGACTGAGCTTCCCTTTCTTGCTAAATCTCATCACCCTTTTCATGGGTGACACTTCTAGGAAAACACAATCATCAATTTCAAACTCTAAGTCCCTTCTCTTTATATCTGCTTAGGACTCCTAACGACCCTGAGATGTTTTTAGTCTAGCTCTGATGAGCTGAACTTTCTCCATAGCCTTTTGAACCGAATCTGGCCCAATCAAGGCTCCTTCACCTACTTCAAACCAACCAATCGGAGACCTGCATCTACACCCATATAGTGCCTTAAAAGGGGACATTTGATACTGGAATGAAAGGTTTTATTATAGGCAAACTCTATGAGAGGTAGGTGATCAATCCAAGTACCCTTTAAATCGATCACGCAAGCTCTTAATATGTCCTCTAAGGTCTGAATGGTACAATCTGTCTGACCATCCATCTGCGGATGAAATGTTGTACTAAGATTTACCTGAGTACCAAGACCTTTCTAAAATGACTTCTAGAAATGAGATGTAAACTGGGGACCTCTATCAGAGATGATATACAAGGGAACCCCATGAAACCTGATTATCTCGCTAATGTAGAGTCTAGCATAATCCTCCACTAAATCTATAGTCTTGACAACCAAAAAGTGAGCTAACTTAGTGACTCTGTCCACTATCACCCAAATAGAGTCGTTCTGTCTGCGAATACAAGGTAACCCCATAATGAAATCCATGTTTAACACTTCCCACTTCCATGTGGGAATGTTAATCTTTTGAGTCACACCCCCTGGTTTATAATGTGCTACATTAACCTGTTGATAGTTAGGACACTTAGCCACACAATATGTGATGTCTCTCTTCATGCCGTTCCCCCAAAAGACTTCCCGTAGATCACAATACATCTTAGTGGCACCCAGATGAATATACTATATGGAATTATGGGCTTCTATTGGGAACTACTTCCTCAACTCACCCACCTTAGGAGCACATAAGTGACCCTGGTAATGAAGCACACCATCTCCCCCTTTGGAGAAAACCTCAACTCTTTATTGATGAACTGTACCTTTCAACTAAAGTAATATAGGATCGCTATCCTATTTTTGCATAACCTCCACTGCTGTTGAAGATTCTAACCCATTCTGAACTATCACACCACCATCTGACGTGCCCATAAGGCAAATACCTAAGTGAGCAAGCTAATAAACATCACTGGCTAATTCTTTCTTCTCTTCCTCAACATGTGCCACACTACCCATGGATAGTCTGTTGAGGGCTTCAACTACTACATTGGCCTTACCTGGATTATATAGCACATTGATGTCATACTCTTTGAGGAATTAAATCCATCTCCTCTGACGAAGATTTAACTCTTTCTGGGTGAATACATACTAGAGGCTCTTATGATCTGTGAACACATCAGCATGAACACCATACAAGTAGTGTCTCTAACTCTTTAGGGGAAACACTACGACTGCAAGCTCGAGGTCATTAGTCTGGTAGTTTTTCTCATAGACGTTAAGTTGTCTCGAAGCATAAGCTATGACCTTACCTTGCTGCATCAACACACAACTTAGTTCGACTCTGGATGTATCACAATAAACCACGTAATCGTCTAAACCTTCTGGAAGAGTCAAGACATGAGTTGTAGTCAACCTGGTCTTTAGTTCGAAAAAGCTTTTCTCACACTCATCTGACAACTAAAACTTGACCTTTTTCTAAGTCAACTTGGTCATTGGGGAAGCTATGGATGAAAATCCTTCAACAAACCTCCTGTAGTAACTGACCAAACCCAAGAAGCTTCGATATCACTCAGAGCAATTTGAATGTAACCAGAATTCACATTTGCTGAAATTAGCAGATAACTAGCGATCTTTGAGTGTTTTCAAAACAACTCTCAGATGAGTCGCATGCTCTTCCTCACTCCGAGAATAAATGAGGATATCATCAATAAGGATGATGACGAACAAGTCCAAATAATGGTTGAACACCCTATTCATTAAGTCCATGAAAACTACAAGAGCATTTCTTAGTTCAAAAGACATAACTACAAATTCATAGTGACTATACCGAGTCCAGAAGGCTGTCTTTAGGGATGTCACTATCTTTGACTCTGAGATGATGATAGCCGGATCTGAGGTCTATCTTAGAAAAGTAACTCGCACCCTGAAGTTGGTCGAACAAGTCACCATGCTTAAGTTGAGTACCACCTTCCTTCCTCAGACCGATGGTCTATCTGACTAGACTATTCAGGCGCTTGAGGATATTCTTTGGGCTTGCGTCATGGACTTTGGTGGTCAATGGTACCAGTCCCTACTTCTTACAGAGTTAGCTTATAACAAAAATTACCATTCAAGTATTCAAGTGGCACCATTTGAGGCTTTGTATGTGAGGAGGTGTACATCTCATGTAGAATAGTTCAAATCATTTGGAATATGACCTTGGGGCACTGATTTGTTGAGAGACACGATGGATAAGATGAAGTTAATTCAACAACACCTTGTGACCACATAGATTAGGTAGAAAAGTTATACATAGAGGCATGTTTGAGATGCGTCCTTTGTTATTAGTGAGTGGGTCTTACTTAAGGTGTCACCCACCAAGGGTGTAATAGTTATGGAAAGAAAGGAAAGCTCAATCCATGGTTTATTAGACCATTTGAGATTTTGGGGAAGTATATAGTGGTAGAATATAGTTTGGCTTGCCTCTAAGCCTTTCATCGGTCCACCCCGTGTTTCATGTATCGATACTTAAGCAATACTGTCATGATGAGTCTCATGTGATTTAGTGGGACTCAATTTCTTTGGATCAAAATTTGTCCTTTGGGGAGAAGCCGATTGCTATCCTGGATAGGCAGACTAGACAATTGAGTTCTAAGCATATTTACTCAGTGAAGGTGCAGTGGAGAAACCGATCGATTGAGGAAGTGATGTGGGAGTTGGAGTCTGACAAGCGTTGTAGATACCCTCAGCTTTTCACCCCTTCAGGTACCTTTTTTTTTGTTCGAGTACGAATGCATGCTTTAGTGGTGTATATTGTAATGTCCCATTTCTTGTGAATTTGCTTTTAATTGTGAAATAACCATTTTTCCCTTCCCCTTAGAGTTTTCTCACTTTGTATGTGTTGCAGAAATGGTTGGTGTGGTCCCCGATGTGAACGGTGTGTTTGGTGATTTTGACCCTTTTGAGTTGAGAAATCGTGGTATGGTTGACCTTGGTCAACATTATGAATTTTGAGCATCGAGATTCTGTTAGTTCTATTGGGTTCGAAAAGTCGAGTTTAAACTAGTAAGGTGATTGGTAAAGGTTTTGAGGCCTTATGTCTAGTTTTTGGGGGTTTGAGCGAGAAGTTGAATTTTAAGCCTTAAGAGTAGTCTGAAAGGGTAATTCCATCATTTGAATTCTTTTTGGAAATCTTACAATCCCATTGAGTCTTGAATGTCAAATTTAGTAGGGTAGTATGTCCAGGTTATTTTTATCAAACAACAAAGGATTTGTGAGGGTCCGATCGGAGACTTTGATCCTTTTATTTCTTGTTTTCTTATTAGGGGAACATGTTTATATGTCCCTAGCGTGTTCGCAGAGGGTGGGCGTCTGAGGCATCACAATCGCAGAGGGTTGGGGAATATTCGCAAGTGAACAGTGCTCCACAATTGCGACATCATTCCTATATTCGTGAACCTTTGGTATCCGATGGGGCCACATTCGTAGCATGTGTCCCTTGTTTGCGGACATTATTTTTCAGACTTGATCAATGCTTATTCGGGAATTCTTCCCATTTTTATATTCCACCATTTTTCACTCATTTGAGAGCTTAGGAGAGGATATGTTGTAGGGATATCTTTCGAAAACTCTTTTAAATCTTGATTTCAAAGTGAATTTTGGGGGTTTTATCCCAAAGTTGTAAAATTAGTAAATTCTTCATTTGGAGCCCGATTCTTTCTTGGTTTAATGGTGTTTTTCAACCATGAAATGCTTTTGGCTCATAGAACTAGTTTTTCATAAAAAATTGATTTTATCCTTTCAATTTCTGAAGTGATTTTGGAATATTTTCCCCCCAATTCCTAATCCCGCCAATATGGATATCATTGGACTTTTTTTTAATGAACTTTTCCATTCTTGATAGTTGGGAATAGTTTCAGTGATCTTGTAGTTGACAAAGTGCTCTAATAGTGTTGTTCGAGTGAAGTTTCGGCCTTCAAGGTAGGCTTGGCTATTCCTCTTTTAGATTGAGATAAGTAAGTGATCTTTCTTAGGAAATCAATTGTGAAATGAATTGTAGTATGAGTTTTAGAGGTTGGTAAGTGTTGACCTTCTTTTTAAATATGTATGATGCCTATTTGTGATCTTTAGCATGTGTGGAGGCTTGTGTGATACCTTTAATGGTTGTTGAAAACATGTGATACTTGATTAATTACCCGAGTGAGGGGCTGTGTGGCTTATCATTGTAATTGACAGGGAAATACCCGAGTTAGGGGCCTGAGTTGATTTTTGAAGCATCTTAAAATGAAAGAAAGGTTTTATAAGTCATAAAAATTGATTTCTAATGGATTCCTCCACTATCCCTATCATTTGAGAATGTGTTTCATGACTTGTTGAGTTTGCGAACGTTATGCTATTCAAAATCCTTGATGAATGGATAATGCCTTTGTGTTCTATGTGTTGTGATGCATTTATCCCTATTTATCATATCATTGTTCATGGGAATATGAGAAAGTGGAGAAATTCCTTTTTAGAAGGAAATGGGACACCTTACTTTTGTCCTCTACCATTATCTAGGTGGCAAGTTGATAAGATATTGAGGTTTTGATATTGGTATATGGACTGCGAGTCCCCCACGGGTCCTTGTCTGGAAGCTGAAGTTTTGTAAGGTGTATATGACAAGTTTTACGATGACCTTGGTTCCACCACATCATTCAATCATTTCATCATCTCATTGCATCGCATTGGCCAACTTATTGTATTGTGTAACTTGCTTATTTATTGATTTGGGTATTATTTATTACCTTGTGTGTTTACTTTATTCACAACGTTATTATATAAATTGGCGGCGCTAATGCCAATGTGGGGATTTTTTTGCGTGCAGGTGGAAATGTTTCATAGTTTATTTCTCACGTCTGATTAGTTGCTTACACTCAGTCGGTCTAACTCATTGAGTACATGTCGATTGTACTCACCCTTACTTTTGTTATATTTTTAATGCAGATCCTAGTCAAGATGATCTTCGTAGCGGTTGACCGGATCTAGCAATTTCTTCTCATTCGAAGTTGTGGTGTGATCGTTCTTTTTTGATCGCCATTGGTCTCTATCTATCATTTACAGTCTTTTATATCCTTTCGAAGACTTGATATGTATTTCAGAATCTAGAAATATTTTAGATGCTCCTTATAGTTATGCTACTGTGTTTTGGGAACTTCTCTATTGTTTTCTTAGCGGTTGTGGCCTGATTTACCTTTGGAAGTCTTGTATGTGTTATTTCTTTCGGCTTACACACTATTTTTGGGATTTCCAGGGGTATGTGACATAATGACCTTGACTTTTGGATTATGACAAATTGGTATCAGAGCGGTAGGTTCACCGGTTCTATAAGTTAATGAATAGGGTGTCTAGTAGAGTCTTGTGGATCGGTACGTAGACGTCCGTACTTATCTTCCGGATACTATAAGATAAATATGTTATATAGATTGTGAATTAATTTATAGTTGATTGATAACAACATCTTTTCTTGTCTATGTTTGTTCTTGGGTGAGTAGTTGAATTTAAAGACAGGTTGCAACTTCTTGTATGTGTTATCGGTAACTTTGCATAGTCTAGCCAATGTACACAAACCAACAATAGTACATAGCAAATTCTTTATGTTAGTTTAGAAATCATAATGGCCAATTATATATTCTCTCCATCTCAATTTATGTGTCATAGTTTGATTTGACAAAAAAATAATTAAAAAGAATGATTTTTGGAACTTATAACATAAAATAAGTCATAGTTATTTGCGTGATGATTAATAATTTAAAAAATAAAATAATCATTTGCAAGTTAAATTATTACTAAATATATCATTCATTTTTGGATTGTTTAAAAAAGGAGTTATATAATGTCACAATTCCGACTTGCCGTGAGTGGCACCCATACTAGCCTCTGTGGGAGAACTAACAAACTACTAAGTCACAATCCATTAAACAACAGAAAATAAGTAGTTTCTAACACCAAAAACATCTTTCATAAAATAAAACCCAGATTCTGAAAAATACTACGAAAACCCTCTAGAAACTGAAAGTTGTGTATCAAAAAGTTTGTTCTTACTTTATAGTACGAGGATGCAACCCCAAAAATAAAAGAACTAAAAAGAGTCTATGTCCGGAAAATGGACTACAAAATCAAGAAAAATCCATGGCAGCTCGAAAGAAGTAGGTCACCCTTGACTTTAGTTAACATCAGACTCATAGTTGAGATCACGAAGCAGCCACTTGAATGTCTATGTACTCCATAAAGAAAGAGAAAGTGCAGTATCAATACACAAACCATAGTGTACTGGTAGGATCATTGGTCAACTCCAGAGATATGACTGTAAACAAATAACTAGAACATAAAAAAGACAAGACAACACTAATAAAGACAAGACAACACTAATAACCAAGTTAGCAATACAACAAGATTCTTAGTCACCAATTCTAACTTAACATTTACACTTATGATGTCCCATATGATCACAAACAAGGCTGGTTCACTTAAGAAACCAACAATATTAAAAGAATAGTCAAACATGTATCAAATGTGGTACATGAGCTAACCAATAACATCCTCTACCAGGCGTAGTACCCGAGGCAACCAATAGTATCCCATATCAGGTGTGGTAACAAAGACAACTAATAATATCCTATACCAGACATGGTACCTGAGCCAACCGAGGGATATAGAAACACAATCACATTAAAATACAATCACACTAATAAATATAAGTAAACAAACACCCTTATTGCATGAGATTATAAGCAATTCATCATTTCATATTCAATTCTTATGTTTCCTCAACATGCATCAAGTTTCACTATAGAGAAAGTTAACATGCATATATAACATAACTTGGAAAACAACAACCATGCATCACCCACCTCGAATCAAGCCTTAGAAGCTTTATTGAACCTGAGCCTTCCCTTTCTTCTGTATCTTAGTTTGTTCTTGATCTAAAAACAATTAATATACATATAATCAGACTCAATTGGCCTAAAAACACCTATATTGTACACAAATCCCAAACCTGTAATGACCTCGTTGGTCATTTTAGTTTTTTTGTAATTTTATCACTTTTACCCCTCCCGATATTGACCCCGAGTCATTTGTGATTGTATTTTGAAATTTGTTTTGAGTTTTGAGTAAAGAGTTATGAATTAAGGAAATTTTAGAATTTTAAAAGTCCAAAGTTGTTAAAAAGTAGTTTTCAATGTCTTTTGGAATTTCAAGTCTTGGGATGGAATTCCAACGATTCAATCAGTCCCAAAATGTATAAATTGATCTAAGAGAGTTGTCGGTTTCAGATTCAGGGTCCTTTCATAGATTTGAGGTCTTAAGTTGGAAATTGTTGAGATTTTAGCCTTTGGGTTGACTTTGGTCAACATTGAGAGTTCGGATTCTCATATTGTATTTCTGACAGTTCTTTTGGATTCAGTGGTTGATTTTAAGCCTAGAAGAGGTCTTGCTTAAATTTTTAGAAGTCCCAACTTAGTTTGGAATTTTAGGTGTTTTGATTAGTTTACTGTGTCTTACACATGATTTGGGTCAAGGAGACCTTGAATTCGTATTTAAATAGTTCCATTGTGTCCAAGGCATCGAGTTTCATCGAATAGTATACATGGTTTATGTGTACAGGGTTCTGAATGAATCCCAAGGTTTCATTTGGAAATTTGAGAAATTTTGGACATTTGGTGTGTCTCACGTTAGCAAGATGTTGTTCTTTTTGTGAGCCACACTTCTGCAATGTACATGCCACATTCGTGACGGGCCGGCCTCCCTTAGTCTTCACATTCGCGAGCGTCTGGCTGCTTTCGCGACCTTTGCTTTAGCGAAGAGTGGGTCGCAAAAGCGAGAGGCCACTATTTTGCGGGGATCACTTTAGCGATTAGGTGGTCGCTTTCACGATGTTCATGAAATCGAAGCTGAGTTTGCTTTTGCGATACTTGAGACCCTTTTGTCATAAATTTTGGGGTTTTACCCTATTTTCTCCAACTTTGAGTTTTGTAAAACCCTAGGAGGCAATTTTAAAGAAATTTTTCTTGGTGAATCATTTGGGGTAAGTCCTTTTGATCCTAAAACTTCAGTTCCCTTTGATCATTTTTGGATTTTAACATAAAAAATTTGAATTTCTGATTAGTGATTGGCAATGCTTTCATGAACTTGAGATTTTAAGAAAGATGATGATTGTGAGTTGAATACAACTCCATTTTAAAACTGGTTTTCACCAATAGTTTTCAAATGACTTGGGTAATGTATTCAATCTTATCAAGTCTTTGCTATTCACATTCCAAAGTGAGTTCCAAGAGGAGATTCAGGAAATTGCCAACCAACAAGGACTTTCACCCAGAGGAAGGATACAATCTCATCAACAAACCAAACAAGCATCTCTCAGTATATCTGCTACTTCTAGCAGACCCAACACGAGGTCCAGAAGTAAAGGTTTCTAATGATTAATGTCATATGTTTGAATGCTAGAAGTATCAACACCCAAGGATCATTGGAAAGACTTAAATACTTTAAGAAAATCCATAACCTTTCTATGATTGCTATTCTTGAACCTTTTGCGGATAATATTTACCTCAATAATTATAAAATCCATTTAAATATGGATAGTGCAGTTTGCAACTCCAATGGTAAGATATGGCTATTTTGGAACACTAAGATGAATTGTGATGTGTTAGAGATTGATGATCAACATATTACTTGTGTTTTACATCATGTTGAATGCAAGGACAAATTCATGATATCTTTCATGTACGCTAAATGCAAGGATCATCATAGAAGACCCTTATGTGATAGACTTATTCATTACTCCAACATAGACAATCCTTGGTGTACTATTGGAGATTTAAATGTTATTACTTCTACAGAAGAAAAGCAAGGGGAGCTTCCATACAACATGAATAAAAGCTTTGAGTTAATAAGTGTTATTGAAGCTTGTGTACTTATGGATCTTGGTTATAATGGTCAACAGTTCACCTGGTGCAATCAAAGAGCCGAAAAGAGTAGAGTGTGGAAGAGACTTGACAAAGCCATGGGTAATGACAAATGGTTAGAAGATATGCCACAAACTACTATTAATCATCTACCTTCTGTTGGATCAAATCATTGCCCTTTGCTTATGGAAATAGTGGTGAGAAATGAACAACCTATCAGATATTTTAAGTTTCTTCACTATTGGACAGATCATGAAAGCTTCAATTCCATTGTTAAAGATTGTTGGGATAGGGAGGTTCAGGGTAATCCTATGTGGAAACTCCATCAGAAAATGAAAAGGTTGACAGCCACCCTCAGTTCCTGGTCCAAAGGAGAATTTGGAGACATTTTCAGGACTGTTAAAGAGTTTGAGGAAAGGGTCCAAATTGCTGAGGAAAAGGTCATCATCAAAAATAATGAGGAGAATAGGGCTGTGCTTCATTGTCTTAATGCAAAATATATCAAATATATGAAGTTAAAAGCTTGTATTCTCAAACAGAAGACTCAACTTCAGTGGTTCAAAGATGGAGACACCAATTCCAAATATTTCCATTCTATTATGAGAGGGAGGAGAAGAAAGTTGTTCATTCACAAAATTTACTTAGGTAATGATACTTGGGTGCAAGGAGATACCAATATTGTTAAGGCTTCCTGTGAATACTTTCAGCATACTTTCATTGGTCATAAAAACAAAATTAATGAAGAAATTTTGCAATGTTTTCCCAGAATGGTTACTGATGAACAAAACTCCATCATCCAAGCTCTTTCTACTGTTGATGAATTAAAAGAGGTGGTTTTCTCCATGAACCCCAATTCAACTCCAGGACTTGATGGGTTTGTGGGAAAATTCTTTCAGTCTTGTTGGGAAATTATCAAAGAGGACCTGTTGGAAGCTATTCAAGCTTTCTTCTGCGGGTATGAAATACCAAAATTCATGTCTCATATTTGTCTGGTCCCGCTACCTAAAGTTGAACATCCTAATAAGTTCAATGAGTTCTGACCCATTATCCTGAGTAACTTCACCAACAAAATTATTTCCAAACTAATTTTCACCAGATTGTCCACTATAATTCCTTTTCTCATTTCAAATAATCAATCTGGGTTTGTAAAAGGAAGGAGCATATCTGAAAACATCATGTTGGCCCAGGAAATCACTCATAGCATTAGGAAACCCAAAGATGGTGATAATGTTGTGATCAAGCTGGATATGGCTAAGGCTTACGACAGGGTATCTTGGGCTTTTACTAGCATAGTTATGAGGAAAATGGGGTTTGATGAACAAGTTATTGACATGGTTTGGAGGATTATGAACAACAATCGGTACTCTGTTATTATGAATGGTGCTAGATGTGGTTTTTTTCACTCTACTACAGGTCTTAAACAAGGTGACCCCCTATCTCCTACCTTATTTAATTTGGTGGCTGAGGTGCTATCAAGGATGCTGAATATGCTTCATCAAAATCAGAGATACAAAAGTTTTCAGATGGAGGTGAGAGGTCCCCAAATAAACCATTTTAGTTTGCTGATGATGCCATCATCTTTACATCTGGACACAGAACTTCCCTTTAGCTTATTATGAAGACTTTGTCCTCTTATGAAGCAACTTCTGATCATCTCATCAACAAGGATAAAAGTCACTTCATGGTTCCTGAATATACCCTTTCTACTATCATTGAGTTAGTCAAGAATATAACAGGTTTCACTCAAAAAGAAAGTCCTACCAACTATCCTTGTTGTCCCCTTTATATAGGAAGGCAAATAATCATTTACTGCTTTCCTCTTTTGGAAAAGGTGGTTAAAAAAATCAGTGGTTGGCATTCCAGAATTCTAAGTTTTGGGGGTAGAGCTACATTGATAAAAATATGTTCTTCAGTCAATCCCAATTCTTACCATGGATTCTATTTCACCCCCCAAAACAACCATTAGGTACTTAAAGATGGTGATTGCTGATTTTTTCTAGGGTTGGGACAAAGGAAAAAAGTATCATTGGGCCTCCTCGGAGAATCTTAGCCTCCCTTACGAAGAAGGGGGCATAGGTGTGAGACAACTTGAAGATGGTTGCACCTCACTTCAATTCAAGAGGTGCTGGACTTTCATGACCAAAAAATCCCTACCGGGTCAATTTCTTAAATCCAAATATTGCAAAATATCTAATTCGGTTGGAAAAGAGATTGGCACTGGACATTCTTTGGTATGGAGATATATGATGAAAAACAAGGCTACAGTTGAGGCTCAAATCAGGTGGAATATACATTCTGGTAGCAGCTTATTTTGGTACGAAGATTGGTTAGGTGAAGGCACTCTTGCTCATCACTGTAGCAACATCACTAGCCTAAATAACACCAAGGTCTCTCAGTTCTTGATCAATGGACAATGGAATGAATCCATGGTGAGAAGACATTCTGCACCTCTAATGGTTCCCAAAATTTTAAGCACCATTATCCACCATCAGGAAAATATTCCAGACCAGGCAGTTTGGGAACCAAATGAGAATGGTTCCTTTTCATGTTCTTCTGCCTAACAACATCATTAACACTCACACATGGCATAAAAATATCCCTTTCAAAGATTCCTTTCTTCTTTGGAGAGCCTTTAGAAGTAAGCTTCCTGCCAACGAGAGGATTGCAAACTTTGGAAGTGAACCAGTCAAGTGCTCATGTTGCAGAATTCAGGGTTGGGATGACATTGATCATATATTAACTAGTAGTCCATTTTCTCATTATATTTGGACTTCCTTCTCTTCCCTTATAGGCATGACTCACAGGCATTTTCCATTCAAAAACCTCTTGATGAACTGGTGGGGTCTTGAAAGCAAGAATGAGGTTCATAAGTTTCTGATCCATGCCCTCCCTATCTTTATTTGCTGGAATTTATGGAAGAGTAGATGATCAACTAACTATGGGGGGTAAACAACCTAATATCTCTCAAGTTCTCAACCTTAAAGTACATCCAGAACTTCCTCCACTGTACAGTCCCTTATCTTCAATGGCTTAACTGTTGGACTGTTCTAATTAAAAATATTGAAGTCTACCGGCAAGAAGTTCAGATCAAAGAAGCCAGATAGATGAGACTTCCTGATAAGTTATTCAAATTAAATACTTATGGTAGTGCTTTGCATAACCCAGGAAACATAGGGGGAGGAGGAATTCTCAAAGATTCTCTTGGAAATATGATTTATGCTTTTATCATCCCTCTAGGAGTTGGTACTAATAATCAAGTAGAAACAATGGTAGCTATACATGGACTTTAATGTTGTCTTCAACATGGTTATGGGAAGATTATTCTGGAAGTCGACTAAGAGCTAATTACTACATGGATTTCCCACAATATCAAGCCTCCATAGAAGCTGCATCACCACATAAGAACCTTTCTCCAGCTTACTGTTCAGTTAGAATTTTTTCAATGCACCCATACGTATAGAGAAGCCAATAATACATCAGACTCCTTATCCAAAAAAATCACAAAACTGATATGGTGCATCACTATTACACATACCAACAGTTATTACTGATAGCAAAAGGAAGCTACTTGCTAAAGAAAATGGGAGTGATCAACTTTAGGAGGAAGATATGGAAAAGAATCAAACAACCTCCTTAACTTGTTTTTCCTATAATTTAACTATTTCTATACTTTGTATCCTTTTTGATCTAGCTATCTCTTTTGTAGTCATAGCTATCTTGAATAGGGCTAGGCTTTATATTTGTTTTCTTACTTTGTAAGGGGAGAGTCTTCCTCGTTTATTTTCCTAGTAACTTTGTATCGAGAGGAGTCCTCTCTTTTAGGTGCATAGTTTTAGGTTTCCATTTTTAGTATGGGGATGTGTTGACTACCCTTAGTAGGAAGGTTGACTTATGAACCAACATAGGATTGGAAGTAAGGTTTATGTCCCTCTCCGTGTATTTTGTTTAATTTTATTTTAATGTTAAGACCTGGGGATGTTTCTCAACCCCTTACCACCTCAAGGGTCGTTCAATTTTAAAAAATACCTCATTTTTTTGGAATTAGGTTTTTGAGTTGATTTGACCCATTTTACAAAGTGTATGATATGGGTGTTGTTATATTCAGAATCTTATTGTAATTACTTTTTGGATTAGATTATGTGGGTTTGGATATCATATGAAAAGGAAAATGTCAAGTCTCATATTGACTTTTGATTGAATTAAGGTAAGTGAACTTCTAAACTTTGTAAAACTTGTAGAATCTTGTATTTCCCTTCATTGTATGTGTTGGGGAGTAATGGAAATGAGGTGATGGATTCAATTACTCTAATTAATTATGTTAATGATTAAAAAGGAGATTAAATGAAAAAGGTAGTGTAGTGATAGTTGTGTTTTGTGAATTTCCTTGAGTGTTGATCCAAATTTGTTGATTGTTGAAATACTTCGATGGTATTATTGTGGACTTGAAATGCTTGAGTTTAGCGTCTCTTCCCTATGGTGTTTAATCGCCTATTTGCATTGATTTTTATTTGATCTTGAGCATATTTATATGCCTATTTACTATGATCTACCCGCATGTGCCCTGTGTTTCCAGGACATTCTTGATGATGATTATTGTGTTTTGATTAAGTTTTGTAATAAATGCACGCTAACATACATGATTAGTATATGCAGGTATTTCTAAAGGAATATGAACTAAATAGGAGGCGACGAAAGCCAAGGGTGATGAACACGACAAAAATCATATTAGCCTGGCGTGCTGCCCTTACACCCTTGGCGCACTGGCAACGCGCCGCGCCAGGGGAGAAACTTTATAGAAGTAGTAATGGCGCTATGGTGGTGCACTGTCCCACAAATGCCCTGACAAAAATTCACAAATTTAAGGAGTCTGAATCTAATTAGGAGGAGGGATTCTTTTCCTCAATTTTGTAAATAGAACCCTAGGCTTCATTTGTAGGGGAACTTATTCTTTTTCAAGTGCTAGAGGCAAGGAATAGAATTCACCATTAGGGTTCTTCTTCTTCATTTCTTAGACATTAGTGGCTAAAAATCTTTTTTCTGTGGTTGTGGGTACGGGTAATTATTGCACGTTGATTGTTTTGAATTAATGATCGGCTATCACTTAAATTACTTTTGTAATATTGTTTTAGTATATCATGCTTGATCACCATAGAAATAAATTTTCTATTCTAGGAATCGGGAGTCGAAGAGGTAGATAGACCAAATAATACAAAGAGCTTGATCTTTCTTGCATATCACTTGATTAGATTTGTGTTTAGGATTGAAACCCAGTCAAACACCAAGCTTGGTTACTAAACATGATTAAATATAAATGCTCGCCAATTGAGTCTGTTTATCCCCACTCAACGATGTAGTTAGACAGTCAATTGAAGTAGGCGATTAGAGGTCGGGATACCATGATCATAAAATCAGCATTGTAAATTAGTAATTTGATAACAGTAGTTAATTCATGCATAAGATGTGATACATAAAATGTTAAGCATGCTGCAACCCTAGAATTGTCCCAAACATTGTATGTTAATTTTATTATTTAATTCCTGCATTCTTTTATTTGCAAATAAAAAAATAATTCTTTTGGCACCCTCGAATAAATAATTAGACTTATATAATTTAGTTAAATAGTTAATCGACAAGTCCTTTGAGTTCGATAATTCATCTCTTTTAGAGCCAATATAGTACTTACACGACCACATACACTTGCGTGTGCAGTTGGGAGTAACAAGTTTTAGGCGCCGTTGCTGGACTTAGAAATTAACTTTTTTTCTAGGTTGTACTTTTTCTTTTTTTTTTATTTAATATTTTTTGCTTTTTTTCTATTTATTTTTTTCTGAACAATTAATTTTTTCTCCTTTGAATAATTTGGTACTCTTATTGATATGGATGATTGGGATAAATCGTGGTTGGGTGAGGAGTATTCTTATAAATATCCTTGTAATTATTGTAATGGACACCACTTGGATATCAAGTGTCCTATATGTCATATATGTGGTGGTCAATATGTTCACTAGCCTAGTTGTCCTAACTCTTATTCCCCTCCCCCGAACTCCTATTATGATTCTTCTATTATTTGTGATGTTGACAAGGGTGATGAAGTGTTGAATGCAAAACAAGAGGCTCAGAATGTGAATTTATTTATGGAATGTAAGGACATGATAGACAAAGTTAATAATAATCACGGAACAAATATTTGAATGCGTGTAAGAGAAATCAATAATCATGGAACTGCAGGCTAGGCTTGATGCTTATCAATTGCAAATTACAGACCTAGCTAATACTCAAGGAAGAGACTGAATCCCTACAAGGAGAAAGTTGTGAAGAAACAGAGATAGTGAGTCAATCTTGGCTACAGAAACAAGCTCAACTTCTAAAGTTTCAAGAGTCTATTCATGAAGGTTTGACATACATGACAACCCAATTGATTGAAGAAAGAGTTGAGCTCACACAAAAAATAGATCAATTTGGCTCAAATATTCATGACTTGGAGGCTCACTTGAACAAAATGGTTGAGGAGTCTGATGTCCAATCACCAATTGTTGTGGATGATGACAAACTAGTGGAGCAAAAATAGGAATTCCTACCATTCACCTATACCTTATTATTTAATGTTGATGTTGAGATATAGTACAAAAGTGAGAATGTTGTAAATAATGTTGCTTTGGATTTGAGGCATCTTGATGCTCATTCTAAACATTTTTCTACATTATGCTTAGATGACAACATAAAATTCGAGTCATCTGAACTAATAGAGGAGTATCTCGATGAGGAAAAAAGCCCCTACATTCTAAAGTTTATTAGTCCACATAGACAAAACAACATTCCTCACATAAGGGTCAAGAAGTGTAAGATGCAACATCTTTTACTTGGTTCCTTTATCTTTATACCATCTCCCCTTGAGAGGAGCAGAAAAGTTGATGCAAATTTAGGGGTACAGTTCATAGGTTCAAAGTGGACAGAAAAATGGTGAATTTACTTGTCGTGCCGCGACGTTAAATTAGGCGCTTATTGGGAGGCAATCCAATTTATAGTGTAACTTCTTATTTTTTTCTTAGTGTTATTTTTTTGTGTTGTTTATCTTTTTGCAGATTAGGGGAAGTCTGAGTACCCAAAAGTTAGAAGCAAAGGAAAATGTTTGAGCTTAAGTATGGGTGCGTACGACCCTTGATGAAAATTAAGAGAACATGCTACTAGCTAGTCCTAAATGCCTCAAGGAGTTTTTCTAACCATTGTTTTAAATTTTATTTGATGCTTTGGAGACATAGAATCTTTTTAAGTGTGGGGTGGAGGAATGAATTCCTTGTTTTACTGTTTTATTGACTCCTTTTTTAGGATGGGTTCATTGACTTATGATTTCAGTTCTTTTCTTAAGGATAGCCCCTTTGAACCGATTTTTTTTTTTTATTTACGAATAATTTTTTATTAATATTTTTGGAGAGAAAATAAAAGACCCTTTTGAGATATGTGATACTTTCTATTTAGGCCTAATTTTGATTGGTACTGTCTTGTGAATGCTTGATTGCTAATGAAATTGCAGACTCTTTGACACCTAGTCTCATGATTGTGACTTTATAGATAGCTTATTTTATTTTGTTGTTTGTTATGATCATGTCTCTCTTAGAAGTGGAATTGATCCATCGTGATTGATACTTGTGCCATGTGTGGTGAGAATTTGTTTATTCCATGTTTTACATATTAGTCTAGAACTTGTCCTGCATGTTATTGAAGCGAAATAAAAAGTGTTCCTTCGTTTAAGAGATGATAATAGGCTTTCTTTGATTTGTCTTGTAAATTTTAGCCTTTTAAGATATTATATCACTAGTTAGCCCTTTTGAGCATGTAGCCTTTTGTTGGTAGCCATATTTTGCCCTTAAGTATTTTGTTTGATCCCCATTTGTTGCACCTTCCTTCCTTGAGCAATATAGCATAGACTTATTATAATGATTAAATCTAAAGAAAATAGATTTTTGAGTGTGAAAGGTAACCAATGATAGCTACAAAGTGATGACAAACCTCTTTGAAAGAATGTGATATAAAAAAAAAAAGTAAAAAAAAATATTTGAGAAAAAAAATGATTGAAGCATTCTTGAAAGGATGAGAATTACTTGTGAATTAATTGTTGAAGAGAGGGCTAATGGGTGATGAAGTCTAAACCTACTAAGTGCTTAGGGAAGTGTAAGTCACTATTATATAGTTTTCCTACCTGTCCCTTCGCCTACATTACAATCCGTTAAATTTCTATTTGATTCTATTCAAGCATGCTTAATTAGTGGAGATGTACATAATGGGCAAGCTTATGGTTCTTTGTGCATACATGTGAATTTTATTTCTGAGTGTGAGAGTTGTTCTTTGATGCTAAGTCCTTAATTTATATTTAATAATTTGAATTGAGTGTGTAGACTATTTCTTCTTGTGAGAGCACTTGTTTTGTGATAGATTGATGATGTTATTAACTTTGTTTGACATGACTAGGTGAGCAAGCTTAAATTTGATGAGTTTGAAGTCCTTCCTTGAGGTTAGGAGGTTAGAGGTTTGTTGTTTTTTCATGTGTCTTTATTAATGATAAAAAATTGTACTTGATATTTTGAAATTTGTGTATTGCCTAATTGTTTGTATTAGCCAAAGTGGTGGCATCCCTAGTGTGATTTTTTTAGATGATAAATGCTTGTTCGAGGACAAACAAAGGTTTAAGTGTGGGGTGGGGATATTGGGTGTATTTATATGCCCATTTATTATGATTTAACCGCATGTGTCTTATGTTTCCAGGACATTCTTGATGATTATTGTTGTGTTTTGATTAAGTATTGCAATAAATGCAGACAAACCTACATGGTTAGCATATGCAGGGCTTACTAAAGGAGTATGAGCTAAATAGAAGGCGACAAAAGTGAAGGGAGATTAGCACGATGAAAATCAGAGTTGAGAGCAGTCTGGCACGCTGCCCCAGCACCCCTGGCGCACTGGCAACATGTTGTGCCAGGGGAGAAACTTCAGAGAAGCAGTCCTGGCGCTATGGTGGTGCGGTGCCCCACAAATGCCCGATAAAAATTCTGAAATTTAAAGCGTCTGAAACCAATTAGCAGGAGGGATTATTTTCCCCAACTCAATAAATAGAACCCAGGCTTCATTTGTAGGGGAACTTCTTCTTTTCAAGTGCAAGAGGAAAGGAATAGAATTTAGCATTAGGTTTCTTCTTCTCCTCCTCCTCCTTCTTCTCCTTCTCCTTCTCCTCCTTCTCCTCCTTCTCCTTCTTCTCCTTCTTCTCCTTCCCCTTCTATTACTTCTCCTTCTCCTCCTTCATCTTCTCCTCCTTCTCCTTCTTCTGCTTCTCTTCCTTCTCCTTCTCCTTTTCCTTCTCCTTCTTCTTGTTCTTCTCCTTATCCTTCTCCTTCTCCTTCTCCTTCTCATTCTCATTCTCATTCTCATTCTTCTTCTGTTGCTTCTTCTTCTTCTTCTTCTTCTTCTTTTTAGTGGCTAAAAGCCTTTGTTCTGGGGTTGCGGCTACGGGTTATTGTTGAACATCGATTATTGTGAATTAATGATTGGTTATTGCTTAAATTACTTTTGTATTCTTGTTAAAGTACTTCATGCTTGATTACCATTGAAATAAATATATTGTCTATTATTGGACTCGGGAGACAAAGAGGTAGATATACCAAAGAATACAATGAGCTTGATATTTTTTGCATATCACTTGATTAGATTCTTGTTTAAGATTGACACCCGGACGAGCACCGAGCTTGGTTACTAAATAGGATGAAATGTAAATGCTCGCTAATTTTGTCTATCTATCCCTGCTCAACAATGTAGTTAGACAACCAATTGGAGTAGGCGATTAGAGGTCGGGAGACCATGATCATTAAATCAACCCTATAAATCAGTAGTTTGATAACAATAGTTAATTCATGCATGAGATGTGATACATGAAACCTTAAGCATGCTGCAACCCTAGAATTGTCCAAAACATTGTAAGTTAATTTTATTAAATAATTCTTGTTTTCTTTTGGTTACAAATAAAATCAAATTCTTTTGGCACTCTTGAATAAATAATTAGACTAGTATAATTTAGTAAAACATTTAATTGACAAGTCTTTTAGATTTTCTAATTCGGCTCTTTTAGAGCCACTGTATTACTTACGCGACCACATACACCTGCGTGTGCAATTGGGAGCAACACTATACACTGTGATGAGACGTGTGGTGATTATGGCGATGGGAAATTATTCTGGCAAGTGACATCATGTAAAGCCGAAGGAAAATGATTCCGGTCAGTGGTATTGTACCAATGGGAAATGGTTTTGGTTAGTGGTATTGTGCTGATGGAAAATAGTTTCAGAAAGTGTTTGACTGTTGTGATTTGATGAACTTGATACTTGTTAATTGTTGAACTATGATTGGTGGTCTATGATTTTTAAGCCTTGTGGGATGTGTATAGTAAATAGTTAGATTGGGCTGATTTATATGAAGGTTGTAGTTGAGGTGCTTCAGTTGAGATGAAAGGAGTACTCGTATTCTAACTTAGTTTAACCTTTTTAGCGGGTTGCTTGCTGAGTACCATGTTTTTTGGTACTATGTCTTTGCTTCTACACTTGTGTAGGTTCCAAGCCCTGTCCCATGTGATCATTCTTCTTCATATTTCTCAAAGGCTTTCTGAGGATATATTGAGAGGTAGCCATTTGTCATCGTGGCATGCCCTCTTGTTCCTTATTTATACTTTGTTCTATAGAAGAAACAAAGACATTAAAAATTGTATTTATCTTCAATTATGTTTTCATATGTTAAAGGCTTGTACACGTGACAACCAAATTTTGGGGGTGTTTATGAAATTGGCTAAGTTTTCCACACTTATGCTATTATTGATTTATTTTCCACATTTTTATTCATATTGTTGGGTTTTAGGCTAGCTTGTCTTTGTGGGGTTAGACGAGTGCCATCACTTCCATTTTAGTTCATGACAAATGGTATCAGAGCTCCAAGTTTATAGATCTTACATGCGTATAAGCCAAGTCTAAGTAGAGTTTCGAGTATCAATACAGAGATGTATATACTTATCTCTAAGAACCTATGAAGACTATTAGTAAACTTCCTTTTTATTCATTCGTTCTTATCGTGTATGGTTACCTTCTCTAGTACTGAGTTACCGCATGTTATATTGGTAGATGGTGAGGACTAGAACTCCTATTTTTGGTGGTCGGTGTGGCAGTCCTCGAGGTAGTTGGTGAGACCCATCTAGGGAAAGGGGTAGGGTCCAATCTAAAGGTCGTGCTTGTAGAGTAGCACGGGTTAGATTTCTTTCTCATGGAGCGGCACTAGCTGGAGGCCGAGCTAGAGAGATTATTCTTGAGCCACATGTTGAGGTATTTAAGGACCAGGTTCCTCCTGAGTATACATCTCCTTTGTTTCAGGACAGTTTGCTAAGGATGTTAGGTGTACTAGAGAGTTTCTCTCAGGTTGGTGCGGCAGGCATACCACCGAGCTCTGAAATGAGAGTGGAGGCATAGACCTCATGTCAACATCAAGGTTCGGTTATTCGTGATCAGGTTGGTCAGCCACCAATAGTTACTACAGTGGTTGACAATATATAGATTGCGCCTGAGGTTATTCTGATAGTAGATGATTAGCATAGATATGAGACGTTTCAAAAGATGAAACCACCCTATTTTCAAGGTGGTAAGAGCGAAGATGCTCATGAGTTATTTACTTTATTCCATGAGATACTAGAGGTTATGGGTATAGTTGATGTGTGTGGTGTTCTTTTTATTTCACTCTAGTTCTGTGGACCCGTCAGAGAGTGGTAGAGGACATATGTGAGATCTAGGCTAGTTGGATCTCCTCCGATAGAGTAGGATATGTTCTCTAGTGCTTTTCAGGACCGCTTCATCCTTTGGAGCGTAAGGGAAGAGAGTCAATTGATATTTGAGGACTTGAGACAGGGTAGTTTATTTGTTACTGAGTATGAGTCTCGTTCTATGAGTTATGTAGACATGCTATGACTATTATTTCGGAAGTGGCAGAGAGAGGGAACTGACTTTCTCCATCAGATCTTATGTGTTCAAAGCAGCTCGAGAGGGCACTTCCTTTTAGTCCATGGTGAGCACTGCCAATGAGGCGCAATTGATGGTTAGATAGGAGTTTGGGTACCCTAAAAGGTCCCATTCTTATGGATGGTTTTTGGCGCCTCGTCGTGAGGAAACGATTCCCATAGAGGTGGTAGTTTGTATTAGTGTCACGAGGGTCCTATGGTTCTGGACAAGGTGGCCATGGTAGCTCATGTAGTTCACACTAGTCTTCCACTTTAACATCTTATTCTGGTTGTAGGAATCCGAGTGACGTGATACAATAGTACTCAGGAACCCAACATACTTATTCAGCTGCTCTAGTTAGAGGTTCAGCGCCTTCACTAGGGGTCGAGGCAAAGGTCAGTTAGGCATGGGTGAGAGAGCTTCTGGTGGTAGTTCTACAACCCAGTAAAGTAGGGAAATGGGTACTATTTAGATTGGAGGTGGCCGAACTGGTCAGTTCTATGCTTTTCTAGGGAGACCAGAGGCCGAGGTTTCTAATGTTATGATTACAGGTATTGTCCCACTTTGCCATCGACTTGTGTCTGTTTGTTTGATCTGGGGTCTACTTTCTCATATGTGTCTACCTATTTTGGTGCTGGATTATATATGATGTGTGATAGCATACATGTGCCTATTCATGTTTCTACACCAGTGGGTGAGTCCTTAGTGGTGGATCGAGTGTATCGATCCTGTCATATTCCTCTGGCTAGGAATGATACTTGGGTAGACTTTAACATTCTGGAATGGTAGACTTTGATATTAATTTGGGTATGGATTGGCTCTCTCCTTATCATACTATTCTTGATTGTTATGCTAACATTGTGATCTTAGCTATGTCAGGTGTCCAAAGAGTTGAGTGGACAAGTGTTAGTGGTTCTTACCCTAGCAAAGGTATCTCCTTCTTTTGTGCTTAGAGGTTGGTTGATAGAGGTTGTTTTTCTTATTTGGCTTTTATCTTGGATACTAGTGTGGAGCCACCTCCCATGGTTTGAGAGTTTTCAGATGTTTTTCCTACGAATCTTCCAAGTGTTCCTTTAGATAGAGACACTGATTTTGCTATTGACTTGGAGCCGGCACCAAGCCCATCTTTTTTCCTCATTATGGCATAGCTTCAGCAGAGCTGAAGAAATTGAAGGATTAGTTACAAGACTTGTTGAGTAAGGGGTTCATTCTCCCTAGTGTCTTTATGGGGTGCTCATGTGTTGTTTGTGAGGAAGAAATACGGAACCATGAGAATGTGTATTGACTACCAGCAGTTGAACTAAGTGATGGTGAATAAAAAGTATTATCTTCCTTGTATTGATGACTTATTTGATTAGCTTTAGGGAGCATCTTTGTTTTCTAAGATTGATTTGAGGTCTGACAATCATCAGTTTAAGATTAGGGGGATTGGATGTCCCTAAGACAACCTTCCGGACTCAATATAGGCATTATGAGTTTCTAATGATGTCCTTTAGTTTGACTAACCCCCTTGTGCTCTTCATGTAGTTAATGAATGAGGCATTTCAACAATATTTGGATTCCTTTACAATAATCTTCATCGATCATATCTGGGTGTACTCCAAGACTAAGGAGGACCATGATCAATACTTGATAATTGTGCTCTAGAAATTGAGGGAAGAGAAGTTGTATGTCAAGTTATGAAAGTGCAAGTTTTGCCTTGATTCTGTTGCATTTATGGGACACGTGGTGTCCAAGGAGGGTATTTGGGTGGATCAAGCCAACATTGAGGCAGTTAGAGGTTGGACGAGACCTACTTCAGCTATCGACATTCAAAGTTTTGTAGTTCTCGTAGGATATTACAGGCAGTTTGTTCTGAGGTTCTCCACTATTTCATCTCTTTTTACTAGATTGACTCGACATAGTGTAAGCTTTCAGAGGTCTACTGAGTGTGAGAAGAGATTTCAAAAGCTCAATATTGTCACAACCCAAAGTACACCCTAGATGTGACATGATGTATAAGACCCCGAGAGGCCCTACACAAGACACTTAGCATACATCATACAAGATAATATAATTAAAGAGTTGAAAAGACAGTTTATATCACAAAATGTTTGACAAGAAAACGAAGCGGAAAATCTAAGATAGTCTCAAAGTCATCTAGTACATCAAGAGTGATTGGGACGTAACACATATATCACATACAATATGGAAAAGTAAAGAAAATAAGTAATAAGGGGTTTGGTCCTCGGAACTTGAGGACTCACCGATCTTTAAATCTACTAATGTTATCACTAGCCACGGGGATACGAAATAGGAGTGTCGGACCCTACATAAGTGAAATAATGTAGGCAAGAGTATGTGTTAGTAAAAATAATGTACCAAGTATGATAGCAAGGCATAATATTATGAAATCATCCGAAAAGGGACTTTACATGACATGTAATGACCAAGTTAAACCATAAGATAAAAGGGTTAAAAAACATAAATCATAAACATGGTCAATGCAATCTAAACATATTTAAAACACTTCTTGAGATACTTCTAGAAGTAACCTTAGTTCATTATTGTGTGAGATTTACCTTTAACTGACATAGAGACCATGTGAGCTATAACATGGAATCCGGTGTCTACCCCACACCGGAAAGGGGTGTCCTCACTTACCAAGGTAAGAACTATGAAATTCTAGCTTACGTGGATCCACTAGCTAATGTCTATCTCAGACAACATTTGATGGTGGCACATAGGTATGGGATAAGGAGATTGCTACTAGAAACCCATACTCAAGCTATGGGAGAGCTTCCATCTCAATATCCTCTCGGTGCTAAGCATAAATCCCACGGAATAGCAATTAATGATAACTTATTTTATCATTATGAAACATGGGTAATCTCCACTTTTCTTATCATTAGAATATATCCTTAATCTTGATTCATCTTAGGTGAGAAAACGTTTCAACCTCAAGAATCCTTTATGTGAGAAAATCCTTTCACAACAACAATAGCATTGATACTTCACTCTCAAAGCATCCTTAAAACATTTACATCAATTTAATAAAGAACATACATATCTTCATGAAATCATCTTTCATAGTTCAAAAGCTTCTTCATATGATCATAGTCTAGAAATAATGGATTTCACATGGTTTCATGGGAATGCAACTTAGAAACATGCATTTACTTCAATAAATAAAACAATCATTTATATCATAATTGAAAAGAACCCATGAGATTGAGTAAAACCCTAACTTCCATTGGAGATTCCACCTTGTAAAAATTGGGATATTTAGGAACCCTATAGAGGAAAGGTCTCCATAGGTGAATAATATCATACCTTGATGCCAAAATCTTGTAATAAATGGTGATTTTGGAGACTTGATCTTGAAAACCTAGACTTCTTCTTCTTCCTTAGAGAGAGAAATATTTGAGAGGATGAACTTGATAAACTTTTGGGATTTTAGGAGAATGAATTGAATTGGGTAATTTAGAGGTTAAAAATAATTATATAGGGATTTGGGTAGATGGTAAAATGACTTAGTATTGGGTTAAAGCAATTGGCAAAATACCAAAATAATCCTGAATTAAAGCTGACGAAGTACCTCTCACGAGGGGCTTCACGGCCCGTCTAGAGCATCATGGACCATCCGACTAGCCTTTACTAATACGGGCATATCATTTTACTCAGGGATCGCAATTAGGAAAACTTAGTGCCATTGGAAAAAGGACTCAAATATCTTTAATTTGATAGGTCATGATCCACCTAATTCATTTTGTTCTGAAGGATATGATCCTTTGAAGTTGACCCAAAATTCAAAGTCTGATAAGTCTCTTTCACGGATGACTGCACGGGCCGTGTGAAACCTCACGGACCGTCTAGGCATCTTTGGTCCTTCAGAGTGACCTTGGGTGTAACCTCACTCTCTGGGTGACTTGTGTGGACCCCTAGACGGGCCGTCAAAGTCACCACGAGTCTTCTAGGACACCGTCGAGGTGATTCCTGCCTAGAGGTTGTACTCGATTGTCTCACGATGCCCTTAACGGGCCGTGGACCCCTACATAGCACATCTAGGGTGCAATGAAGGGTCCATGGTCCATTTTAGGTTCGTGGACTTGCTCGTTCGTCCTTTCTAGCCTTTTTCAAATTTGAGGTGTTACAATATCTCCCCCTTGGGAACATTCCTCCTCGAATGAGATTCAAGACATCATAAGGAGGGTAGAAATTAGACCTACCAGCCCAACATGAATGCCATCACATAAGTGCATACATCCGAGTAGGAAACATCAACTCCAAGCTAAAGCATGTTCAAAACATCATTTCATAAAGTCTGTTTGCAACTTATACTCAAATGCACATAAACGTAAGGAAATCTATCAAGTCAACTCATTTTCTCAAAAATCAAGTTTTTGATGAACATGCATAAATGAGGAATCATGGGAATTATCCAAGACACATGATACCAAATGAGTAAATCATGAGGAACTAAATACCTCAAGCTAGAATAGAAATAGAGGGAAGAGATGACGGTAACGGATAATTGCAAATGTTAGGAAATAGCTATAAATTAGTGAATAGGCTAGACTATAGAGGAGGTAAATTTTCACTCGAACAATTTACCCTGAATCAAGTCTATTTCTCTCGAACATCGACAAGCATGCAAAATAAGAACAACTTACGCCTTAGTCCATTCACTCTCTCGGGCTGAATGTGTGCAAAGGGTTTAGGATTCACTCTCTCGAGCTGAACCCATGACAACCCAATACCCATAGACCATCAATCAATAATCTTGGTTTTAAAACCTCTCTCTCGAGCAAGCCAAAAACATGAAGGTACAACTTCATTTGCAACTACAATTCTTTAAATTAAACCACAATTACTGATTGAAATCACTTCTAAACAACATTTAGACTAACAATTAGCAATACACATAAACTAAATCAGCCCATAATCACATAATCACACCCCAAGAATTGGGGTTTTAGCTAGACATTATAAAAAGATAAAAATCGTTACCAAATTGTGTTTCCATCAAATGGGTAAGATTGCTTTCGTCTTTACAAAGGTCCAAATTGAAGAATCTCAAAGACCCATATCCAATTTCTCAAAAATGGAAAACTTTAATTCTTCAAAGCTACGGAAGACTTGTCTCAATCCTCAGAGTTCCAAAAACTAAAAAATTACTCTAATGAATAATATGATGTGCAAAAAACTTATAACCTAAATGTTCAAAATGTATTTATAGTCGCCAAAGATATGCTGCGAAAGATCATTTGGCGCAGTAAGTCGGGCTCGCCGATCAGCCCGGCGATCCGACCTTTGGTCAATGTCCTTGCCTTTTTGCTTTGGCCTTCAGCTTCCTCAAGTTCTGTAACTTTGGGTGATCCAACACTGCATCGCGGAACCACTCGGCGATTCCCCAACTGCTCCTTTCTCTCGCCAACTTGATCTTCTCCATCAGGGCTTAGCACACTGGAACTTTAGGTGGTCAAATGGCCACTCGGCGACTCGCCAAATGGACTTGGCGATCACCAAGCTCTTTTTTCTTCCTTCTTTCATCTCGATTCGTTCCTTTTTTCAAATTAATGTCCATGCTTTGTTCCTCAATCCATATACCTGGAAATCAAGGGTTTTTCATCCATTATTGGCACAAATTAAGCATTTGAGGACACTAAGTCTATCCAAATAAAGCCCTAAATCAGTCCAAATCTTGGACTCATCAACACCCCCGAATTAAACTTTTGCTTGTCCTCATCTAAAACTCAAGTTCAGCAGTTCAAAAAGGATGTCTCAAACAGTGCTACACAAGACTCAATCATGAATGCACACGACAAGACTCAACTTACTCATGCAAGGATCAATTGTGCACTCAAAGACTCAAGTTGTGGCTCAGAATTACCAAAGAATATCAAGCTCACACTAGTTGCTTCAAATGCAAGTTCAAGCTCAAGAAAGGTACTCAAATGCCATCACACAAAGAATGATTCCATATTCACACACAATGGTTCAACAATTAATAGTTTCGGAATCACATGCAACTCTCACACTCACAAAGATGAACACATGTATAACTTCACCCATAGGTTTACCCTTATTTTCCAATCAAACTTGTTTCAGCTCACTCAAGATCAAAAAGGTCTTTTCAAGGCTTGTAACGGGTTGAGTGTAAAGGTATGGTCATTTACGCTCAGTGGCTGCTATCCACATGAAATGTGGTATGAACAACACTTTCTTTCCTTTTCTTCATCATTCTCATTCATGCTCAAAATTCACCCCATTATTCACTTTCCATGGAATACCGGACACCCCATTTCTCTTGCACTTTCACAAATTTATTTCAAAACTTTTTCATTCTTCTTTTCTTTTTCTCTTTTTTTTTTGTATGGAGGGGTTCCATCTTTTCCACAACCATGGATCAAAGGGGACTTCTTTCCACTTCTTGATTTACCTTCTTTTCACCACATCCCCAACTTAGGATTTTGGCTAAGTTGGTTATTCCAACAAACCCCATCTTATGAGGATTATGGGTGAATGGATAAAGAAAGGTCACAATTTCATCAAGTTTCTTCCAAGAAAAGGGTAAGGCTCAAAAGGTGTTCAAGCAAAGTTCACACACTCACAAGGTAGGCCACAAAAGAGGTATAATGTCAAATTGTGTCATTCTTTTTAAAATTTTGCCTAAGATCATTTCAAGAGCTTGCATCACTTAGTCAATCGGATCAACTGGGCAAATTCTAGGTGTCATCACACAAGGTTTACGGTAAGCTCATCACACAAGGCATTGACACCAATGTCAAACAAGACTCCATACTTTCGCTAGAGTGCAACGTTCATCACAAGAGACTCAATTTGATAATCGGCTAGTCACAACTAGCTGCAAAGAGTTCACATATTACCGATGCAACTTCATTTGGCCACATCGTAGCCGCACATTAATGTTTGTTCAATTGAGAGCACTATTCAAATCATCGGTATTGATCGCAACCAACACTCAAATTTGCACAAGAACAGCCACAATTAAATACACAAGAGGTGGCAAATTTTTTGGAAGGGTCCAAAAATCATTTACATTCAAAATAAGGAGCCACAAGCTCAAACATCCACAAACAAAAAACAATTTATCCTCAAATGCAATAAAACATCCTAAAATCAATAAAAGAAGACAGAGAGAGAGGTAAAGAAAAGTCCTGTCTACACAGTCGCTCCATCTGTCGGGGCATCAATGCCCGGTGCATCACTCTGAGCTTGGGCATCAGTTCCCGGAGTCACATCAATAGTACCAGATCCACTAGGGCCTGCCATGGACGTCTCTGTCTCCTCAAGGTCAGGCAGGTCTCCATAGATGCTCTCCTATCTCACCTCAATCTGCTCTTCGTCGGTCTCTTCCTCTGACTCATCAACTGCCACATCACCTATCGGCACATCTCCTGTGGTAGTAGGAGGAATCTCAGATGTAGTTGGAGCACCCTTTATCTTGGCTGCCTCAAATAAAGAGGTGAAGTTAGTGGACTTCAAGTAGTACACATCCTTCCCCAAATCTGCAACCTCGGCTCTCAAAGTTGTCACCTCAGAAGACTCTCCATGTCGATGTTCACAAGTCGCGACTCTCGCCGTCAAATCATCAATAGAAGTTTGGAGGAGGGGTGGGGGGTCAGTGAATCAAGTATGGAACTCTCAATCATCCATGGGACTGCAGCTTCTAATCGGGTAGCCCTCACATCAGTCGAATGGGCTAGGTTCCCCATCTTTAGGATCATAGCCTGAGTAATCCTGGCGGACTAGGAAGAGGTAGAAGTACCAAGAATCTGGGAGGAAGAAGTGGGAGCAAATGTACCTGAAGGACCGGAGGTCAGAGTAGGCATAGATACCTCTGTAGGTATAGAGTCACTGTCCACCTCCGGAGATGTATCCACCGAAGCTGCTCTTTTCCTGTTTGCCTTCTCCCGAGTGTACTCTGCCTCTATATGCCGGATATCAGTAGAGGATGTAGGGGTGACCTTAAAATCTCTCATCTCATCACGAGGAACTCCAGCACGCCAGCACAACTCTGTAATCAGCACCGGGAATGGTAGAGAGGTCTGGCTCAACTTGGCCCTCATGGCTATCTCCTGCTCTATGAGGAGTCTCAGGTTAATGTTCCTCCTGGATATGATCGACCCAACGCATGCCGCCTTAGGGAGGCAGAGGATAGACTCGTTCTGGGATGGCATGATGGTGCTGCTGATAAAGCCAAACCAGAACCAAGAAGCAATATTCACGTCCTTTTTCTAGATGGGGACCCTTGCCTCGATCCACCTCGGGGTAGTATCAGAAATCAATGGTGTAAGCCAGCCCTTTAAGTCATCCAGGGACTGAGTAGTAGGCAAGCACTCATATGACAGTGTAGCACCTAGAGCCTGTCAAGTATAGTATTAATGTAATCACTACTACACCTGACTTCCTTCCCCCGGACCATGACCGACATCACTGGTCTAAAGGCATTGGCCTTCTTCTTCCCCTTGGGCAACAGCTCTCCGTAAGTTGTATAAAATTCCCGAACCCATGTAGGAATATAGGGGCCTCGAGGCCTGGTGAACTGCTCGAACTGGTGGAAATACAGGGTATCCCTCACTGCAGAGTATCTGCCCTCAAGGACATGTGTGGATAGCAGCTTCTCCTCTAAAATTGTCCACATCATATCAGCTTTCAATCTATTAAGTAGCCTAGGAGGAGGGACCTGCACAGGTGGTACTGGTGCCACAGGAGGTGCTGGAGTTGGCACTGTATCTGCTGGAGAAGAGGCTGTTGGGGCTCTAGATGAGTCAGGACGAGATCTACCATGGATCTCTGCTCTTCGGGACTGTCACGCCCCAAGCTACCCCCGAGACGCGGACACGGCTCTGAAGGAATTTCTAGACTAACTCCTAAGATTACTGGTATAAAGAGAGTTACAAAGGTAAGAGTAGCCCTTGGATCTAACACTACAAAATATCTAAAGAAGGATTCGAAGCATACCAGTGATCACATCAGGAGAATCTTCCTGGTCCTAGCGAGCCTGAAGAGCATAGAGCCTGTTTTGGCGCTGTCCGTCACCTGTACTAGAAGAGTTACCCTGCTGAGTTGGGCGACCTGTCGGTACTATTGGAGCTGTAGACTGAACCCTAGTATTGTTACCTTCTTGCCCCTTTCTGACAGAAGGGCAATTCTTCACCCTATGACAAGACTGACCACACCCAAAACATCCTTCCTTTCCTGCAATTGACTGGAGATCAGGAACCGATCTAAGCGTGATCTGGATGCTAAAAACCTGAACCTACATCACGAGAAGATGTATAACACTTCCCTGAGAATTAGAGAGTTTTGCCCTACTATTCTGATCTTGTCGAAACTGTGAGTGATTTCCACCACCCGATTTCTGCTGAGAGTACTCATAGTTCCCTGTTCTAGCTTGTGAAAATACTGAATATTGAGCTAATTGATGCAATGACCAAATTTATAACATGCTGAGACTGAATACTGACTGTACTGAAATATGGTCAATGCAATAGAGTCTGACTGAACTGTGAGAGCTACTAATAACCGA
>NW_006239004.1:1709012-1754715 GCF_000226075.1 Solanum tuberosum
TATGGGTACGCTAAACCCTAGTCCAACTCGGTATTATGCTACTCCCAATGAATTAAGTAGTTAACTGGTTATGACTGAATTTCTGTAAATACTGGATAGCTCGAACTGAACATGCAAACTGAGAATGCAACAATTAATCTGATAATGATGCATTAATAACTGAGGCATGTATAACTGAATAACTGAGTTATCTGACCTAGCATGTGTAATTCAAGAACTAAAGAAATACATAGCTAGGGTTCTGAAATTTATGTAAGAAACTGAGCAATAACATGATAATCTGATTTGGAGCATTTAAATAACTAATTCATGATGATGTGTGGTAATTCTAGAAACCCTAGGTCTCTTCATAATCATGGAATCAAGAATCTGACTGAATTCTAGGGCCTAATGGGCGAAAGGAACCAACTAGTGAAAATCTCACATACCTGGTGACGAATTCCACGGAGAAATCTTTTCGATTTTCGGGGCTGTAAACTGATGGAACCTTGCTGCGTTCTTGAACTAGGGTTCTTGACCTTTTTTCTCCTCTCTTGCTTCTAATTTTCTAAGTTTGATTAATGATTTTGACTAAGGTAAGTCTAATTATGTTTCTAGGTTTAAACTAATTAGAACCTTATGATTTAGGATCTAAACGACGTATCTTAGGGGTTAAACGAAATAGGAAAAGACCAAAAGACCCCTAAATTAACTGTTGTCGGAGTGATCGACGGATTGGACTGACGGGCCGTAGGTCAATCGACGGTCCGTCGATTGGAGTCGTCGATCGAGTCTGCCTGACAGGCTTCACTAAAACGAGCATAACTTTTCACTCGGAGGTCGGATTATTGCAAACTCAGCGGCGTTGGAAAGAGGATTCGATTATCTATCATATCATAAGTTATGGGAAACACAATTATTTTTGTGCTAAAAGTTATGATCATCTGAAATTGATCCATCAACAATTTTCAGCTAACTGGCTGCTGACCCTCATCTACGGTCAGACCTACAGATCGTGGATCAAATGAGGGTCCATGCTGGTCGACCGTAGTTTGTGTCAGAGGCTGGGTAAAGGAGGTCTCAATCCACGGACACAGACCACGGGAGGGGTTTCAGTGGTGAACCACGGACCACCAGCACGGGCCATGGTCTGACCTACGGTCCGTGGATGGCAACTGTGGGTTGCACCTGGAACTTCTCAAAATATGCATTTTTGGTCTGTTTCGAATACGGGGTGTTATAGGGACTATAATGGTTGGTCATCCTCTGGCTCAGATAATACATCTTAGGAGTTAAAAGCCTCTCCCTCGCTGCCGGAGATGTGCTCTGAAACCTCGGATGCTTGCCTCTTGCCTTTGCCCTTGCCTCCCTTAAAAGGTTTTGTTCTTTTCTTCTTAGGAGGATTGAGTCTCTCTTGATTTATCACGATTCCCCGTTCTCTCTTACGGGGTGGCATGTCAAGGTTTGTTCTAGCCATATCTGCAAACACATTATAGAAAGTGAGAAACAGTTCAAGCAAATGTGCAGAAAAATAGTTGGAGACAGACTCGCCGAACCGTTCTGCAAGTCGCCGAATTACTTTGGCAAGCCAGGTCGGGATCGCCAAAAGGATTGGCTCAAAATTTTCCAGAAAAATTGGCATGTCGGCGATGTGATGGGCCTTTCAGCAAATCGCCAACAACATTCGATGAGCAAGGACTAGCCCTCTGACAGTTACAGTGCATTTTAGTGGTTAGGGGAGCAAAAAGGGCGATCAAGAAGGACTTTCAGCGAGTCACCGAGTGCACTCGATGAACTCAGGCTTCTTGCCGAAAGTAACAAAACCAAAACTCAAATTTAGCATGAAATTATAGGCAATCAAGGGGGATTCGGCGAACCGCTGAGTTGTTCGGCGAGCTCGACCCAGCTTGCCAAATGGCCCAACATGCCTACTTTCTACCCCGTCTTCCAAATTCAACCTTGCAGCCCTCGAAAACAAAATTGAAACATCCATTCATTCAATTAGACTTTGACCCATTACACCCATGCACCGGGATACTCAGACTTCTCCCGGTTTGGCCAAATTTAGCTATTTGATGACTTTTCCCCTTAAGAATGACGTCAACCGCAACATCATTGGGTAAAGTACGTCATTTGGCACAAATGCAGGTTACTTAGACTTCACCCGACTAGACCCAACAACAACATGACACAACCCAACAAGATTTTTATCAATTTTAAGCACGAAATTTCACGAAATCAACGATATTGGCATGATATTCGAAATAAAACAGGCACACACATACATAATTATGATTCAGAGAGGCACAACACTCATCACTAAGATCAAACAATTGCAAATGAGTAAAATGCTCTAAAATGAATTCGGGGTTCGGAAAACCAACCTTATATGCCGAATAAATTAGTTGAAAAGCTAGGTGGAAAAGAATCCAACTTCAAACACACAACCAACATCTAAGAAATGGAAATAATGCAAAATACAGGAAAAATATAGTGCAGGTGTGAGTTTGGAAAGTTATAAAGTTAAGGAATGTGAAAGATTTTGAACCATTGAACTTTTGGCCTTTAAAAACCGTCCAGTTCTCACCCATTCGGCGACATTAGTCTTGCTCGCCAACCCACTCGGCGATACGCCAAGTAGGCACTTACTGCACCAAGTTTTACAGGACCTCCAGTTACTAAAGGGTCCAAACGGTGGACAAAGTCATGATCGCCGACCTGGTCGACAATTCGCCAATTTGCCCCTGGACTCTCTCCGAGTGTTACAGACTCTAATTTCAAAATTGCTTGAGTCTAACAGAGGTTCAGGTTGGGCTGGCCGACCTCTTCGGCGAGTCGCCGACTGGACTTCTGGCTCGCCAATCTCAACTTTTCACACACATTCCACACTTTAACCTGCACAATCAACACACGATTATTTCAATAACAAAAATAAAGCAAATACAAGTTGGGTTGCCTCCCAAGCAGCGCCTTAGTTAACGTTTGTGGCACAACGCAAGTCCTCACTCGAACTTCATTCTTGGGGTTGGCCATAGTATCACTAGGCAACCTCCCTTGTTGTCTGGGGTTTAAATGAGACGATATATGACCCATCTGGGTCTCCAACTATTTGATAGAGACTTAATGGGAGGTAACCGTCTGGCTAAGGGTCGACATATCTTCCTTCTTCTCTTTCAAAATTTTGTCAGACCCCTCAATCTTGTTGAGAATACGAGACAGCATATCCTCAGACCGGCCACCCTCCGAATCCTTGGACTTTTGGCGCTCTTGGGGAGGAACATATTTATCCTTCTCCCCGTCTCACTCTTTCCAAGTGGGGTTACGATCCCTCCACTCTCTATCACGATACTTCCAACCTTCATCCCTGCTCCAACTTTGGTTACCACCCTGCCTCGGGTAGTTTGAACGATAACTACCTCCTTGGTTGGCTAGGAAATCCACCTCTTCGTTTTACAATGCTTCAAACTTGGCCTCATCGGGATTAACACACCCGACACCCACAATATTGACACTTCGAGAACCAACCCCCATGACATTTTTGGACAAAATGTCAAGTTGTGTCATGATATTTGCCATGTTTTGATCCCTATCTTGGTCTTTCTCAAGCTGCTCCTTGGTCAATTTTAACGTGAGAGAGGAGACCTGATAATGTGGTCATACCATCCAAAAGTTGGGCTGCTATAATGTAAGGTTGTTACATCAAACCTCCCGGAGAAAGTTGGTTAGCTACACCCTTATTCACATAATCAAGGCTTCGGTAAAAATATTCCAGCAAAACATTGTCGGGCAGACCATGAGTTGGGCATTGCAGCACCAACTTCTTAAATTGTAGCCAAGTCTCATGAATTGGATCACCCCCCCCCAAACACTTGAAGCTTTGGATGCTATCCCTAAGAGTCATCATCTTCGAAAGAGGGAAAAGTCGCACTTGGAATGCGGTGACAAGATCTTCCCACGAAGTTATTGATTCCCGTGGAAATTCAGCCAGCCACTTACATGCTTCTCCCATTAAATAAAATGGGAACAACCTCAATCGGACCGACTCTTGGGATATGTTCTTGAAGGAGAACGGCCCGCAAACATCAATAAAGTTTCTAATATGCTCATGGGGATTCTCATGAGCCAGCCCACCAAACAACTTTTTCAATTGCAAAAACTGCAACATAGTACTTATAATATGGAACACGACATTCCCTTCAGCTAGAGGCAAGCGAATGGCACCGATTCCACCCATTAGATGTGGGTCATTAACATTAGGCTCATTGGCATCATTGAGGTTGCTGATGTCATCTTGGTGGCCCACTTGGCTACCATTGCTTCCATTCACACTCATTTCCTCTGTTCAAAATAGCAACACACAAACCAAAACTGAAAGTAAGTAGATTCAACTATAACTAACAAGAACAAAATTCAACTTAACTAAAGAATCTTAACCAACACCACTCCCCGGCAGCGGCACCATTTTGATTAACGTTTCAAGGACATTTAATCCAGTTTTAAGCGTCAACAATCGTTAGTCAATATAATAACCCAACTAAATGAGTTGGGGTCGAATCCCACATGGAGTGGTACGTGTTTAAGATTCAATAGTCAAATATAAATATGCTCAAGTCAATCATAAAAATAGACATTTACAAATAAAAACATAATGTAAAGCAGGGGGTGACACGAATGTCAAATAAGAGGTTTTGGTTTTAATTATCAGCTACAACAACAACAAATAACACGAAAATAATAATAATGAGACAGGTTCTTGGGATGTGATTCGATTATAGGCTAATGTAGACAAATGGGTTATTGCAATTGTTAGGAAATAGCTGTAAATTAGTGAATAGGTTAGACTATAGAAAAGGTAAATTTTCTTTCAAACAATTTACCCCGAATCAAGTCGATTTCTCTCGAACATCAAAAAGCATGCAAAATTAGAACAACCTACGCTTTAGTCCATTCACTCTCTCGAGCTGAATGTGTGGAAAAGGGTTTAGGATTCACTCTCTCGAACTGAACCCATGACAACCCAATACCCATAGGCCATCAATCAATAATCTTGGTTTTAAAACCTCTCTCTCGAGCAAGCCAAAAACGCGAAGGTAGAACTACATTTACAACTACAATTCTTATATTAAATCACAATTACTGATTGAAATCACTTCTAAACAACATTTAGACTAACAATTAGCAATACCCATTAACTAAATCATCCCATAATCACATAATCACAGCCCAAGAATTAGGGTTTTAGCTAGACATCATAAAAAGATAAAAATCGTTACTAAATTGTGCTTCCATCAATTGGTTACGATTGATTTCATCTTTACAAAGGTTCAAATTGAAGAATCTCAAAGACCCGCTTCCAATTCTTCAAATATGGAAAACTTTTATTCTTCAAAGCTAAGGAAGACTTGTCTCAATCCTCAGAGTTCCAAAAACTGAAAAATTACTCTAATGAATAATATGATGTCCAAAAAATTTCTAAACTAAATGTTCAAAAACGTATTTATAGTCCCCAAAGATATGTTGTGAAAGATCATTCGGTGCAGTAAGTCGGGCTCGCCGATCAGCTCACCGATCCACTCTTTGGTCAATGTCCTCGCCTTTTTGCCTTGATCTTCCGCTTCCTCAGGTTATGCAACTTTAGGAGAACCAACACTGCATCGTGGAACCACTCAGTGTTTCACCGACTGCTCTTTTCTCTCGCGAACTTGATCTTCTCCTTTAGGTCTTGGCACACTACAACTTTAGGCGGTCAAATAGCCACTCGACGACTCACCAAATGGACTTGGCGATCACCAGGCTCTCTTTTCTTCTTTCTTTCAGCTCGCTTCGTTCCTTTTTGCAAATTAGTGTCCATGCTTTGTTTCTCAATCCATATACTTGGAAATCAAGGGTTTTTCATCAGTTATTGGCACAAAATTAAGCATTTGAGGACACTAAGTCTATCTAAATAAAGCCCTAAATGAGTCCAAATCTTGGACTCATCACATAGTCATAAGCATAGTCTCCAACATAGGCATCATATAAGCATTAGTTAATCCTTAGTCCTTCATATCCCTTCATATCATAATAGTAACATCTCATAAGTAGCTTCAAGTCATAATTGTGCAATGCATGGATAAGACCCCATAATCCCCATCCATACTAAGTATCACCTTAGGCCATCATACATACTTACTACCTTTGGTGTCATCCTTAACTTACTTCCCATAGTAAAGGGAACACTCACCCTTAGTCACACATGTATTGGAAGGCACTATTGCAACAATCCAAACTAAGCATACATCATAAGCATAAGCCATAAGCATAATCAACACATAGATCATCATAACATAAACGAAACATACCATGAATACCCTAAAAGCATACTTGTGCAATGCATGAATAAGATCTCATACTCTCACTCACACTAAGTAAGCTTCTTAAGTAACCAAAGTTCATAATTGATTTCGTATTATGGAAATTAGCCTTAACCAACATAAATCATGTGAGCTTAACATGGAATCCGGTGTCCACCCCACACAGAAAATGGGTTGTCCTACTTGCCTAAGGTAGAACAATACTCTTAGCTTAGGTGGATCCAATAGCTAAGTAACCTATGAGGGTACGTAGTTTATGGGATAAGGAGATTTATACTAGAAACCCGGCCTCTACTATCGTGAGGGCTTCCATCCAATGAGATGGCTCCTAGGAACCCGACCTCTACTAACGTGAAGGCTCCCATCTCAAGAGACTACTACTGGAAACCCGGCCTCTACTAACGTGAGTTCTTCCATCTCATATCAATATCCACTCGGTGCTAAGCATAATTCCCATTGAGTTCATATAAAGTCTAGACTTAAGTTCATATTTATGGAAGAATGTCTTGACACTCAATCCAACATAACTCATACTATAGCTCATTAGATTCAATAGGTGAGACTAGTCTTACAACCTTAGAATCACTACATGTGACAAACCTTTCACATCATATCATATTCATGCATAATTGTGTATATAAGGATAACCTTTCAACAACACAACTACTAGATCATGAGCATATTCACTTTACTCTCAAAGTGTTTCTAAAGCATGTACTAAACTTCATAAAACATGCATAATGTCATATCTTACCCTTTTTAAGGGTCAAAGCTCATATTAAATCAACACATCTAGAATGGCTACATTAGAAATGGATATATTCATAATCATACCAAATCAACATATCTACAATGACTACATTAGACATGGATATATTCATAAATCAAGTAGTTCAATTACTACAACCATAATCTCATACTTCACCTCCTTGAGGTTCAAAGCTCACTTTTAATAATCACACCTAGGGTTCATACACTAGACAAGGATATCATCCTAACTTATGTGATTCTATCACTTTATGCATTCAACCATTCATGAGGTCTATTAGGTGGGTGAAGTCCTTCCACAACAATACTATCTAATAGTCTACAATCATCAAGTCAACTTCCCTCTTAGGGCCTTAACACATATAATTCATCATATTGGCTTTACCTTCAAAACCCTAGAAATCAACATTCAATACTACAAGACTTACTATCAAAGCTTTAATTCTTATGATCATCATACATTCCTAGATTTCAAGGAATTCTAACCACATGCTTCATTATTAAGTTATTCTAATCATAATTCATCATAAAGGTTCAACTTCAAGCTTTAATAGTCATGATCAATCATATATACTGTAATCTAATTCAATTCATGCCTACATGATTCTATTCTTGAACAATTACTATACAAGTCATCAATGCTAGAAGGTCATCCTTAAATCCTCCATTTCCCCTTTCATGGCAAAACCCCACATTACTATAATTTCATCAATTAAACTAGTGTTCTCCATTTAAAACAAATAATATCTTCATACTAACATAATTCAATGCAAAATCAACCATATACAAGTACTTTCCACTCAATCGGAATCATACTCAACACTACCCACAATTTTGGAAGAAATCCTAGCTAGAATTGGGGGTTCCTCTTCATAATTGGGGAAAATCTATGGGGCTCCATGGATGGAAGAATCTAGGGATGAATAAGCTATCATACCTTGATTATAAATCCCTCACAAAGCTTTCATCAATGGAGGAATTTTCCCTAACTTGTTTCTTTTCTTCTTCTTCATCTTGAGTTTTCTAGAGAGAAGATTTTTGGGGAGGATGAACTTTGGGAAAAATATTTGGGGTTTTGGAAATAATGATGTGAATGGGTTTATTTTGTCTTAGAATGACTTAAATCGGGTCTAGTATTAGGATTAAAATGATCAATTTTAGGTATTAGATGCATAGGAAAAGACCCATATAACCTTGAAAAAGTTAACTGACGGGTACCTTTCAAAGAAGGCTTTCACCGGCCATTCATTGATTCACGGCCAGTAAAGGCTATCGTGAATCTTAGCCCTGGATTTTTTTTCTCTAAGTCTATCTCTACGGATGGGTCTACCGTTCGTGGCCCATTCTACTGGCTTTAAACTTGTCTGTGAATCATTGCCTTAGAATATTTTTTACAAGGCTTGGGTTCAAGGATGGGTTCACTGACCGTGGACTCTTCCACCATCCTTGAACACTTCCTTAGACCCTTGTCTCAGAATATTTTTCACAAGGCTTGGATTCAAGGATGGGTTCATTGACCAGGGACTCTTCCACCGTCCATGAACCCTTGCCTTAGAATATTTTTCACAAGGCTTGGGTTCAAGGATGGGTTAACTGACCGTGGACTTTTCCACCGTCCTTGAACCCTTCCTTGGACCCTTTCCTTAGAATATTTTTCACAAGGCTTGGGTTCAAGGATGGGTTAACTGACCGTGGACTCTTCCACCGTTCTTGAACCCTTCATTGGACCTTTGCCTTAGAATATTTTTCACAAGGCTTGGGTTCAAGGATGGGTTCACTGACCGTGGACTCTTCCACCATCCTTGAACCATTTCTTGGACCCTTGCCTTAGAATATTTTTCACAAGGCTTGGGTTCAAGGATGGGTTCACTGACCGTGGACTCTTCCACCGTCCTTGAACTCTTCCTTGGACCCTTGCCTTAGAATATTTCGAGGTGTTACAATATCTCTCCCTTGGGAACATTCGTCTTCTAATGAAGATCTAGACACCTTACGGAAGTAAAGAGTCAAGACAAGCAGCCCATAATGCGGGCAACATCAAATTAATGCACAATTGAAAGGAGGAAACATCAATTCCACCTCAACATGATCAATGCTACACAACGAAGTTAGAACTACATCTATCAACCCAAAATGCATGAAATTCCATATCTAATCATGTTCAAGGAGGAACTACCATCTCTTAACTAAAACATGCTCAACATACACTCATGGATCTCATATGCAATTTACTCTAAAAAATCATTCATATAAGGAGGAATCTCTCAACTCCGAACTAAGGCATGCTCATATATTCATCTCATGAAGTCTATAGGAAACTCACACTCAATGCATTACAACATGAGGAAAATCAATCATATACAACTCATTTTCTTTCTAAAAACAAATTTTCATGAACATGCACCACATAAGGAAATCATGGAAACATCTATAACACACATGACTTCACATAAAGAACAAATCATGAGGAACTCATCATCTTAATGCTAAAGGAGGAATACAAGGAAAAAGGATGAGGATATCAAGACTTCTTATTGGCACTTGGCCTCCCAAGTAGTACTCTCAACCAAAACCCTTACTAAAGAACACTCATTACTACTTCATGGAAACAACTTCCTCGTTCTTCTATTTCTTAACTTGCCAGTCTAAGATCCCAATCGGTACTTCTAAATTAGAGAGGTTCTCATTAAGCCCTCTAGCTCACAAGCAACCTTACCCACACCATTCAAGATCTCATAGGAGCCTACAACTCCGGGAATAAACTTCCCAAACTCACTACACCTCTCAAGGTTTCAAGACAACCTAAATCATGAACATCAAGAGCACTCAATGACCTTGCTATCTAAGCACATCATCTCCCCCTTGGGAGTAAGCCTATACGAACTTCTTCTAAGCATCATTTCTTTCAACTCTATGGTCGGAACAAGTCATTACTAGACTTTTACATCCATCACATAGAATGATTCTAAACCAAGGTGAATTACACTTCTACCCTTCTTAGATGAGTCTACTCAGTCAACACATCTAGGCATTACTAAAACACCTTATTCATCAAATCTTTCAACATACCCCAAAACTCGTCATGACTAAGTCGGGTTCTACCATCAAATACACATAGCCATAATGCAATCCATTTATACCAAAGACAACATCAAAGTCTATCATATCAAGTTTATCTAGTTACATAGCCATAATTGGCATCACAACCAATCTTTTCTCCCTCGTTCCTTGTAGCATTAGCCCTTCGATTGATCATATCCTTAAGACCATCGGATAAGGATTTGGAGAGAGAGACCTTATAGATTTAAACTCTATGGCACGACTTAGAGAATGAAGAAGTAAAATTTCCTAAACATCCAATAGCCTCATATTCATAAATGTGGTGTGCTTCACATTTATGAACAACACTCTACTAGACATGGTTTGAGACAATCCTAGAACTATTCGAAACCTTGTGCTCTAATACCAAGTTTGTCATGACTCAAGGGTACACCCTAGATGTAACTTGGCGTACTTGACCCCGAAGGGGTCTCATACAAGCCCTTAGCATATCATAACATAACATAATAGAAAAGTACGGAATTTTAAAAACTTTATCCATACAATTGAAGTCTTTTTTTTTAAAAGCAAGCGGAAGTCTTACTACACTTTGTCTCAAACCATCTATTACAACTTGAATAACTCTTTGGCATAGCCCATACAATAGTCTCAAAACATAAATAAAGACATAAAGGAAATGTTGGCTTTGTCCCCGAAGCTATGAGGACTTACCAAGTCTTCAACTCCTTGCTCCTTAGAAACCTATCCTCAAGAATGGAACTAAAAATCACCGAACCCTACATTTGATGAAAATGTAAGCAAGAGTATGCGTTAGTACAAAAGTACTAAATATGATAGCTAGCATAACATCATAAGAGCATAACATAAGTGTTAGTCAACATAAGACATAATCCATAAGCATAAGAAATACTTCATGAAACATCAACTATAAGCATAAGATACAATAACATAGTCATAAGCATAGTCTCCAACATAGGCATCATATAAGCATTAGTTAATCCTTAGTCCTTCATATCCCTTCATATCATAATAGGAATATCTCATAAGTAGCTACAAGTCATACTTGTGCAATGCATGGATAAGACCCCATAATCCCATTCATACTAAGTATCACCTTAGGCCATCATACATACTTACTACCTTTGGTCTCATCCCTAACTTACTTCCCATATAGATTAGGGAACACTCACCCTTAGTCACATATGTATTGGAAGGCACTATAGCAACAATCCAAACTAAGCATACTTCATAAGCATAAGCCATAAGTATATACAACATATAGATCTTCATAACATAAAAGGAACATACCATCAATACCCTCAAACCATACTTGTACAATGCATAAATAAGATCTTGTAACATCTCACACCTAGAAATGACTATAAAGAGTTTAAAATATGAAAATATTGATTTTTGGAAAGAACAAGGAAATCTTGAAATTGTCTAAGTTAAGAAAGTGAGTTTTGGCCATTTTCAAACGGCCATAACTCCTAGATCAGGATGAGTTATGATCAGCTCTTGATATGGTTGGAAATACCTTGGAGATATCTTTCCAACGCCGCCAAATTTGCACGATTTTGACATCATATGAGTGAGTTATGTCCTTTGGAGGTTGGGCTGTTGGAATATGGAATTGTCTAATCAGGATTTAGGGAAGGGCAAAGTAGTCTTTTCTCTAATTTATTTCCTAATTCATTTTTAGGGATTTATTGGGGTAGAAACTTATTTTAGTCAGATTAGAAAATTAAATTCACGCTTAGGGCTTGGAGAAAAGAGTAAAGAAGAAAGAAAAGGAGAAAAGCCAAGATTTCGCCAAGAACATCAAGCGTTTGGAGTTGAATTCGTTGGGGGTGATCCCTATTAAGGTATGTGAGATCCTTTCGTGTTGGGTTAGTTCATCAACACACCAACTTGTTCAATTCAGCAAAGATTGGAGTTTTTTCAATGTTAAGATAGGGAAGTTCTTGAAGAAAATTGTTGAATTCTTGTTGGTTGATTGTTGAATACCTAGTATTGATTTGATTCGTGTTTCCGGGTTGTTTTTAGATTTAAATCTATTGGGTATTGAGGGTATAAATGATTCTAAGTGTTTGGGAAAAGAACCATTGAGGTTTAGAAGATTTAGAGTTGAAAATCAGAGAAGAAAAATTGTCAAAACCTGGGGAAGGGGGGTGGGGCGCCGCGCCAACCAGCGCCCCCCAAAAGGGACTCTGAAGTCCACCCCTTGGGACGACGCACCAGCCAGCGCGCCCCAGTAGTCTCTCTGACGTTTGAGGGTTGGTGCCCCGCGCCTCTCAGAGCGCCAGGGACGCTAGTTCTCCCCATTTTTCCCCACCTTCTCGTACTTGTTCCTAAGTAATGTACCTATGTTTCCTAGTTGATTCTAACACTCTAAAGTACATCTAAACATCATAAAGTCATCCATAAACATGAGATCATGAACTTTGAATCCATAATTCAATTCAAGGAAAGTTAAGTTCAAAGTCAAAGAAGTCAAGAGTCAAGTTTAGAAGTTAATGAAGCAAGTCAAAGCAAAGCAAGGTTTCTTAAAGTTTTTAGGGGTCTTTAACAATGTTTTGACGTCGTTTTAAGACTTAAGTTTTGAAGTTAAGCAAGAGAAAAGCTATGGTTTGAAGTTCTTTTCTTCAAAGAGTTATATGGGGACTATGTATTCCCAAGAAGTTTAAAAGAAATGTTTTCACACTTAAACAAGATTAAAAATTGAGATTTCCATAGAGCCTTCGGGCTAGTTTTCAGAAAAGAGTAATTACTTTCTAAATGAAGCAACAAGGGAAACTTTGATTTCCAAGATAGCCTTTGAGCTAAGTTCTTTTGAGCACTAATATCAAATCACAGAGGGAATATGTTTTAAAAACATAAGAGCCAGTACATTTTTGGGAGTAGTATTGAGTACCGAATTGGGGGAGCGTTCAAAGAACCCATAGCCCCCATAGAACCATGTAGCCATTATGGGTAGAAGAAGTTCATACTTTTTAGATGAATCCTTTTAAAATTAGACTAGTGACCCATTAGGCAGTTCAGGTTCTATACCTTTGGCCGGGTATAATATGCTCTGGCATGTGAGGTTGATCGTTGTATCATCACCATAGCTCTTATGTGATGCTTGTCGATTAGAGAAACTCCCACAGCAGTTATGGTATTTTTATATACATCAGTTCTTTTGTATATCTACATACATCTCAGATTCATGGTATCTTTGCATACACACAGAGTTTATAGCATGTTTATAAACAACTTTTCTTTATATTGCACTTGTTTAAAATTACCTTATATTGAAATGAGTCAGTCAGGTTGAGTTGAGTTGAGCCATGTAAGTTATTCAGTTTCTTTCAAATTCCTTCTAGCCTATGTATTGCTTAGCATTCCAACTCATATACTCGTACATTCAATGTACTGATGCCAGTTGGCCTGCATCTTATTATGATGCAGACGCATGTAATCAGGATCAGCATCTAGCACCTCGTTGATCCAGTTGAGCAGCTCAGAGTCAATGGTGAGCCTCCTTGCATTTCGGAGGACTCTTTTATTTGCTTTCAGTCTTTCATTTATTAGGATGTTGTGGGGTTTGTCCCAATATCCCTCTCAGTATTTTAGAGACTTCATAGACAGTCAGATAGTTATTAGTGCAGATGTCTTTCTTTATCCTTCAGATGTTGTTTAATGACTTAAGTGCCATTTTGGCCAGTTTATTATTCTTTAAGTTGTTATATTTGACTGTTTATTAGAGTGAAGTCTTCCGGTGAGTTAAGTATGCCAGGCCAAGGGTTCGATTGAGGCCAGCAATGGTCTTCGACTGCCAGCCACGTCTAGGGTGTAGGCTCGAGGAGTGACAAATCTCCTACTCTCACTCACACTAAGTAAGCTTCTTAAGTAACCATAGTTCATAATTCATATTCTTATTATGGGAATTAGCCTTAACCCACATAGACCATGTTAACTAAACATGGAATCTGGTGTCTACCCCACACCAAAAAGGGGTTGTCCTACTTGCCTAAGGTAGAACCATACTCTTAGTTTAACTATATCTAATAGTTAAGTAACCTACGAGGGCACGTAGTTTATGGGATTAAGGGATTGCTACTACAAACCCGAACTCTACTATTGTGAGGGCTTCCATCCCACGAGATTGCTCCTAGGAACCCGACCTCTACTAACGTCAGGGATCCCATATCAAGAGACTACTACTAGAAACCCAACCTCTACTAACATGAGGCCTTCCATCTCATATCAATAACCACTCGGTGCTAAGCATAATTCCCATTGAGTTCATATTAAGTCTTAACTTAAGTTCATATTTATGGAAGAATGAATTGACACTCAATCCAACATAACTCATACTATAGCTCATTAGATTCAATAGGAGAAACTAGTCTTCCAACCTTAGAATCACTACATGTGACCAACCTTTCACATCATATCATATTCATGCATAAGTGTGTATATAAAGATAACCTTTCAACAACACAACAACTATCTCATGAGCATATTCAGTTTACTCTCAAAGTGTTTCTAAAGCACGTACTAAATTCATAAAACATGCATAATATCACATCTTGCCCTTTTTAAGGGTCAAAGCTCATATTAAATCAACACATCTAGAATGGCTACATTAGACATGGATATATTCATATTCATATCAAATCAACATATCTAGAATGACTACATTAGACATGGATATATTCATAATTCAAGTAATTCAATTACTACAAGCCTAATCTCATACTTCACCTCTTTGAGGTTCAAAGCTCACTTTCAATCATCACACCTAGGGTTCATACACTAGACATGGATATCATCATAACTCATGTGATTCTATCACTTTATGCATTCAACCATTCATGAGGTAGATTAGGTGGGTAATGTCCTTCGACAACAATTATATCTAATAGTTTACCATCATAAAGTCAACTTCCCTCTTAGGGCCTTAACACACATAATTCATCATATTAGCTTTACCTTCAAAACCCTAGCAATCAACATTCAAGACTACAAGACTTACTCTCAAAGCTTTACTTCTTACAATCATCATACATACCTAGATTTTAAGGCATTCTAACTTCATGCTTCATTAATAAGTGATTGTAATCATAATTCATCATAAAGGTTCAATTTCAAGCTGTACTAGTCACTATCCATCAGATATACTATAATATAATTCAATTCATGCCTACATGCTTCTATTCTTGAACAATTACTATACAAGTCATCAATGCTAGAAGGTCATCTATAAATCCTCCATTTCACCTTTCATGGCATAAACCCACACTACTACAATTTCATCAATTAAACTAGTGCTAGCCATGGAAAGCATATAATATCTTCATAATAACATAATTCAATGCTAAATCAATCATAAACAAGTATTATCCACTCAATTGGAATCATACTCAACACTACCCAAAATATACGAAGAAACCCTAGCTAGAATTAGGGGGTTTTCTTCACAATTGGAGGAAATCTAGGGGGCTCCATCATGGAAGAATCCATGGATAAATAAGCTATCATACCTTGATTATAAATCCCTCACAATTCTTTCATCAATGGAGGAATTTTCCCTAACTTTCATTTCTTCTTCTTATTCTTCTTCTTCTTGAGTTTTCTTGAGAGATGATTTTTGGGAAGGACCAACTCTGGGGAAAATATTTGAGGTTTTGGAAATAATGATGTGAATGGGTTTATTTTGACTTAGAATAACTTATATAGGGTCTAGGATTAGGATTAAAATGATCTAGTTTAGGTAATAGATGCATAGGAAATGACCCATATACCCTTGAAAAAGTTAACTGATGGGTACCTTCCAAGGAAGGCTTTCACCGACCATTCATTGATTCATGGCCAGTAAAGGCTATCGTGAACCTTAGACCTGGAATATTTTTTTCTAAGTCTATCTCCACGAATGGGTCTACCGTCCGTGGACTATTCTACTGGCCGTGAACTTGTCCATGAATCATTGTCTTAGAATATTTTTCACGAGAATTGGGTTGTCTGACCGTGGACTCTTCTACCGTCCTTGAACCCTTCCTTGGACCCTTGCCTTTAGAATATTTTTTCTACAAGGATGGGTTCACTGACTGTGGACTCTTCCACCGTCCTTGAACCCTTCCTTGGACCCTTTCATAAGAATATTTTTCACAAGGCTTGGGTTATTGGATGGTTTCATTGACCGTGGACTCTTCCACCATCCTTGAACCCTTCCTTGGACCCTTTCCTTAGAATATTTTTCACAAGGCTTGGGTTATAGGATGGGTTCATTGACCGTGGATTCTTCCACCATCCTTGAACCCTTCTTTGGACCCTCGCCTTAGAATATTTTTCACAAGGCTTGGGTTCAAGGATGGGTTTACTAACCATGGACACTTCCACCATCCTTGAACCCTTCCTTGGACCCTTGCCTTAGAATATTTTTCACAAGGCTTGGGGTTCAAGGATGAGTTCACTGACCATGGACTCTTCCACTGTCCTTGAACCCTTCCTTAGACCCTCTTCCATCATCCTTGAACCCTTCCTTGGACCCTCGCCTTAGAATAGTTTTCACAAGGCTTGAGTTCAAGGTTGGGTTTACTGACCGTGGACTCTTCCACCGTCCTTCAACCCTTTCCTTATAATATTTTTCACAAGGCTTGGGTTCAAGGATGGGTTCACTGATTATGGACTCTTTCACCATCCTTGAACCCTTTCCTTAAAATATTTTTCACAAGGCTTGGGTTCAAGGATGGGTTCACTGACTGTGGACTCTTCCATCATCCTTGAACCCTTCCTTGGACCCTCGCCTTAGAATAGTTTTCACAAGGCTTGAGTTCAAGGTTGGGTTTACTGACCGTGGACTCTTCCACCGTCCTTGAACCCTTCCTTGGACCCTTGCCTTAGAATATTTTGAGGTGTTACAGTATTTGAAGAGGATCATATTGATATTCTGGATAGCAGGTTTGAAAGCTTTAGGCTAAGGATATTTCTTTAGTGAATGTGTAGTGAAAACACTCTTCAGCTCGAGAGGTGACTTGGAAGATATAGTCCAACATGCATGTCAGATATCCACATCTCTTTAAGGCTTTAGGTACTGTCTTTTACATTATGTTTGAGAATGAATATGGTTTTTAGTGATGGATAATGTAATGACTCGGTTGGTGATTTTTAGAAATTTTTATAAATTTACCATTTTACCCCTCCCGATAGTGATCTCGAGTAATTTTTTATTGGACTTTGAAATTTGTTTTGAGTTTCGAGTTAGGAGTTATGAATTGTGAAAATTTTAGAGTTTTGGAAGGCTAAATTTTAAAAAAAGTAGTTTTCAATGTCTGTTGGGAATTTTGGGTCTGAAAATGAAGAAATTGGTCTAAGAAAGTTGTTGGTTTCAGATTTGGTCCTTTTGTGGATTTGAGGTCGTATGTTGGAATTTATTGAGATTTTAGCCTTTCAGTTGACTTTGGTAATTATTCGGAGTTTGAATGCTCGAATTGGATATTCAACAATTCTATTAGATTCTAGGATGATTTTAGGCCTAAAGGAGGTCTTGGTTTAATTGTTAAAAGTCCCGAGCTTAATTTGGCCTTTTAGGCATTTTGATTAATTTATTGTGTCTTACATGAGATTCAGCTCAAAGAGACATCATATTCGTGTTACAATGGTTCCACTTTGTCGGGACGTCGAGTTTAGTCAAATAATATATATGGTTTGTTTGTAAGTGGTTCTGAATGAATCCCGAGGGTTCATTTGGAGATTTGAGAGTTTGTAGATTTTGTTGATATTTGGAGTTCCTCGCATTAACAAGAGGTTGTTAGATTTTGCGAGCCTCACTTCCGCGAGGTATAGGCTGCGTTCGTGTAGGGTCTCCCCCCCTTCGGCCTTTACATTCTCGAGTGTCTGTCTATTTTCATGGCCTTCCCTTTAGTGAAGGGTGGGTCGGGAAAGTGAGAGGTCATTCTTTTGCGGGGATCACTTCACTGATTAGGTGGTCGCTTTCACGATTTTCACGATGTTCACGAAAGCGAACATAAGTTTGCTTTTGCGATACCTGAGACCCTTTTGTTTGAAATTTTGGGGTTTACCCTCATTTTCTCCATTTTGAGTTTTAGAAAACCTTTGTAAACGATTTTAAAGAGATTTTTTGTGGTGAATCATTAGGGTAAGTCTTTTTTACCCTAAAACTTCAATTCCCTTTGATCATTTGTGGAGTTTAACATAAAGAATTTGGATTTTTGATTGGCAATTAGCAAGGTTTTCGTGAACTTGAACATTTAGAAAGAAGATGATTATGAGTTGAATACAACTCCATTTTCTAAATGGTACTAATAGTTTCCAAATGACTTGTGTATTGTATTCAAGTAATGATTTTGGATTCAAACCTCTTTTTCATAATTGGATTTTTGAGTTGATTTACCCCATTTTTCAAAGTGTATGATATGGATGTTGTTATCTCCAGATTCTTATTGTGATTACTTGTTTGATTATATTGTGTTGCTTTGGATATCATTCAAAAAGGAAAATATCAAGTCCTGGATTGACTTTTAATTAAATTAAGTCAAGTGAACTTCAAAACCTTGTAAAACTTGTAGAATCTTATATTTTCCTTCATTGTGTCTGTTGGAGAGGAATGGGAATGAGGTGATGGGTTCAATTACTCTAATTAATTGATCTTAATGATTGAAAAGGTGATTAAATGAAAAAGGTAACGTAGTAATAGTTGTGTTTTGTGAATTGCCTTGAGTGTAGATCCTAGTTTGTTAATTGATGAAATGCTTTGATGGAACTGTTATGGACTTGAATTACTTCAGTTTATCGTGTCTTCTTTATGGTGAGAAATTTTATATTTACATTAATTTATGTACACTTTGATGAGACCAATGGTGATTATGTCGATGGGAAACTGTCCCAGCAAGTGACATCATGTAAAGCTGTTGGAAAATGGTTCAGGCGAGTAGTATTGTGCCAATGGTAAATGGTTATGGCGAGTGGTATTGTGCCAATGGGAAATAGTTTTGGAAAAGGTTTGACTGTTGTTATTTTATGAACTTCATACTTGTGATTGAGATACTTGATGTTTGTGATTGAGATACTTGATGCTTGTGATTGACATACTTTATACGCATGATTAATTAACTTGATACTTGTTAATTGATGAACTGTGATTGTTGGACTATGATTGTTAAGCCTTGTGGACTATGTAACTATTAGGTTGGGATGATTTCTATGCAAGTTGTAGTTGAGGTGGTTTGGTTGGGATGAAATGAGTACTCATGTTCTAGCTTAGTTTTACCTTGTTTGATGGGTTGCTTGTTGAATAATATGTTGTTTGGTACTCACTCCTTGCTTCCACACTTGTGTAGGTTTCAAGCTCGGACCCATGTGACCATTCTTCTTCATCTTTCTCTGAGGCTTTTAGAGGATATATTGATAGATAGTTACTTGTCATCCTAGTGGACCCTCTTGTTTCTTATTTTATTCTTTAATCTATTTGAGAAACAAAGACATTGATACTTGTATTTATATTTCAATTATGTTTTCATACGTTAGAGGCTTGTACATGAGATAAACAGATAAATGGGGTGTGTATTAAATTGGCTAAGTTCTCAACACTTACGCAATTGTTGATTTATTTTCCGCATTTCCAGACCATTCTCATGATCATTCCAATTAAATCAGGGTTTTTCCACCATTACATCAACCAAAACCCTCCCCTAAGGCAATTTCCATAGATTATATGGCCTAAGAATCTAATTACCAAGCTAAGGGAGTAATTAACTTACCTTTAATGATGACGATGAAGAAAAATAGAGAAAAATCACCCTAGGTCGCCCTTGCTCTTCCCAAAATCTGTTTGCAGAATAATGAACGATTTAGAAGAAATTTCAGAATAAACTGTGACTTGCCCCACCATAGCAGCCCCAACCCGCTATAGCGGCACCACCATAGTGAAATCACCACCCACTCTAGAAGGAATCAATTCCCCCATTATATCAACGTGAGACTTGCTGTAGTGGATTGCATAGGAAAAAAACTCAAAATTCTCCCTAAAAGTCTCCATTTCGAAACATACCTTCCAACATTGACATTCTAAACTAACCCATTCATGCCAAGCTCAATATGAAAAATCCCTATGGACTTTTTAATGTCTTAGCTAATAGAAAAAAAACCCAAGCTTAGACATTTTACACATCCTTTCCCTGATTTCCCTAGACTTTACTTGGCTCAGATTCCTTCTAAGATTGGCCTAGCTTGAAATTTTCAAGTCACTACTCCGAAAGTTTTCTTACCCAAATTCATTCACCATTGGTTTATAATAACAATCAGAGGGGCAGTTACAGTATATACCAATTTACCCATCATTCATCCCCAAGCAATCAAACAATTAAAAGCTGGGCTAAGTAAAAAAGAAGGTAGTACATGAATCCTCAAACAAGTAAGGGTCGTGTCATGCATATTTGTCTTGGTTTTCTAAGTGGCTTCCTCAATCAGATGATGCTTCTATTGAACCTTCACTAATCTGATTTCCTTTGTCCTTAATCTCTGGACATCCTGATCTAGAATTGCAACCGACTCATGTTCATACTGAAGATCCTTACCTAGTAAAATCAAATCCCACTTGATAATATACCCCCAATCCCCATGGCACCTCTTCCGCATGGATGAATGTAATACTAAATGAAACTTAGACAAACTAGGAGGCAAATCTAATTTGTAAGCAACTAGACCCACAATGTCAAAACTTCAAATGGACCATTGTAACAAGGGCTAAGTTTACCCTTGTTTCCAAACCTCATCACTCCTTTCTATGGTGACACCTTCAATAAAACTTACTCACCAACCTGGAAAGTTATGTCTCTTACTTTTTGATTGTCTACTCTAGGTCACCAACAACTTGGTTTGGATACCCCGCCTCTTTTTCCAAGTTATCGCACAAAGGTTTTACATCACGTACCTCGAACCAACCAATAGGGGATCTACATACCCTTCCATAAAGTGCCTTGAATGGTTCCATGTCTATATGGGAGTGACATATATTGTTGTAAGAGAATTCACATAACGGTATGAACTAATCTCAATGGCCCCCAAAGTCAATCCCATATGCTCTCTACATGTCTTCAAGCACCTGAATCGTCATCTCCAGTTGACCATCCGTTTGAGGATGAAAAATTGTAATAAAAGTGAGTTGAGTACCTAACTATTCCTGTAGTTTACCCTAGAACTTAGAAGTAAACTGAGTGACTATGTCTGAGCTGATAGAAAAGGGGGACCTCATGTAACCTTACTATCTCCTTCACATTCATCTTGGCCAAATGTTGTGAATTATAATCCACTCTAACTGGAATAAATGGGTTGATTTAGTTAACATGTCTACAATAACCTAGATGGAATCATACTTTCCCAAAGTCTTAGGAATACCCACCACAAAGTCCATGGCTATCATTTTCCACTTCCACTAAGGAATGGGTATCCTGTGAAGTAATATTGCAGGACATTGGTGCTCATACTTTGCATGCTGACAATTTTGACACTTAGACACATACTTAACTATGTCCATCTTCATCCCAGGCTACCAATAAAATGCATCATGTCTCGATTCGGTTACACTAAGATGAATCAAATACTATGAACTATGAGACATTGTCAATACCTTCTAAATCAAATTATCAACCCGAGGAACACAAATCCGCTCTCTATATTGGGCACCCTTCCGGCATCGAGTGTGGCATCTGGAGACTCCCAGACACTACCGTATTCTTAAGCTTGTTCAAATTCTCATCCTCACGCTGTTTAGCCTTGATTTCCTTTATAAATTTGGGCTTAACCTCAATACTGGCCAACACCCCACCTTTTTGAAATCCCCAATTGCATGAACTTAGATGATAGAGTCTGAATCTGTCTACCTAAGGTCGCTTAGACACCCCAAGTAAGCCAAATTGTTCATTATAACCGTCTTCCGGCTCAATGCATCTGCCACCGCATTGGCCTTAGACAGATGGTACTAATGGTCATATCATAATCCTTTAGCAACTCCATCCACCTCATTTGCCTCAGATTCAAATCCTTCTAGGTTAAACTCTTTTTTTTTTAATTTAGATCGGACATCAACCCATTTATTATACAAAGCAAAACAAACAGAAACTACACGGACCCAAAAGTGACCCAAGTCCAAACAAAAAAAAAGGAAATAAAACAAAGAAGTAAAAACAAATGAACTAAAAGTCAAGGTCTAGAACAAACCCGTCGGTCTCCATCTTATCAGCTTCACTACCCTTCAATGGCCTTATTCTCTCCTATGAGTCTTTCATCTCCCTGAGCTTGAGTGACTTCTATGTAGACATTTAAACTCTCACAAATGTCATGGAATCAATCTCGTTGAAAACTTCTTCAGCTCAACGACGTAAAAGGTACAAAAAGATCGAGAAATTAACTAGGAACCAGATGAGCAATACTAAGGACAGTATCAGTATCACTACACGTTCTCGTCCATCATGCACAGAATGAGTTTCAGAGGAACTAATACCAATGTATACAATTTCAAAAGAAAAAGTATGAACTTAACCACCTCTCAATAGCAAAAGTGCAACATCGAATAAGACAGTTCCATAGGTCAGACAAGGATCTCAAACATTCAATACAGTTGAAACCCTTGTTCAAATGAACTATAATATACTAACTTGTAGCTAATTTTTTATCCTTGTATTTGTTCCTTTTTTGTTGTTATATATCCTATCAATTGTCTTCCTTTTGTCCTGATCTTTTGTATGCATTACTTTGTTAATTCACAAATTGGGCATTTTGCTTTTTTCCAATTGAATAATAGCTTGAGCCTGATGTGGTAATTCATGAGCCTGATTGTATGTTCTTGTATTTGTATCTGTACCTGCAAAATGAATAGCATTGTTACTTACAAATACACCAATTTGTTCTCTTCTATATGTATATGCTCAATCTCTACATTCACTTTGCTCAACAATTCCTTAATATTTCTCACATCAACATAGACAACCCAAGAAATCTCCCAAACACCATCCAATATCTTCTTTGTGATTAATGAATTAGTTTCTTTAGTCAATGGTACAAGACCATTATAAACACAGTACTCCAGACCCAATTTCACTGCTTTAACTTCTACTTCAATAGCTAGAACCTCTCCTAGTTTTCTTTACTCTGCATACACAAAATTAGTTGGTGCATTCCTCACACAAAACGCTAAAGCTCCTCTACCAGCATTCCCTTTACTGCAACCATATTTGTTGCATTTGAAACTTCCCAAAGCTAGGTAGTTCCAAACCACCACCTTGCTGTAATTGAAAGGGGAATATTCTTCAAGGAATTTCACAATCATAGGCCAGGAGTTAGGGATATTTGAAAACCATGGATACCTAATTTTAGCAAATAGGAATAAATGTCTATTAATGCCTAAAATCATAGCTTGTTTTGACATACTTCCACCATATCTTACAATATTTCTTCTTCTCCAAATTTGCCAAATGATAACGGCAGGGACTGCCTTAAGTGAAGGCCTCAACTTATTACCACACTTTGCATCATACCATAAGTCAACTACTTATTTCTGTTATATTAATGGACCCTGTAATACAGTAGCATCTGCAAAAAGCTTCCAAAGACTGGTAGTTGTAGAACAATGAATAGGCAGATGATCAAGTATCTCAGCCACCATATTATCACAACAACAACATTCTACCTCATTAGTGATTCTCATCCTCACCAAGACTTACCCAATAGGGATCCTCTTATGCCACATCCTCCACATAAGAAAGGAAAATTTGAAAAGGATCCCTTTTTCCTAGATTTGCATTATATTTATATGTTTATCTTGCCTTTGTCTAATCAGCTCCCAAGAACTTCCTACTAAAAATTTTTCATTTCTAGTAGGCATCCACCAGGCTTTATTCTTTTCATCTCATTTCTGCCCTTTGCCTAAAGCCTGAAGAATCTGACCATTCATTTCTTCATTGAAGTACTCCTGCAACAAGTTAGCATTCCATCCATCTTTATCTACTAATTCATATACATTTTCCATATTCCCATGAGCATAATTGAGAAGCATGTGGAAATGTAAAGCACCTAGTTGAGTCCAATTATCAAACCAAACACTTGAATGTCCTTCTCTTTGTTCCCACAATATTTCTTGATTAAAAAAGTCCCTAGATTGTAGCATTAACTTCCCGATTTGAGAACTTCCTCTCTATTCCACCATTTGAGGTATATGTCTCTTGCAATACTTGTTCCACATAAAGTTGGACCAATGAGTATTGTTGGTCCTAAAATTCCACCACATCTTAGTAAAAAGAGCCTTTGAAATATCAAACAGAGATCTGAAACCAAGACCTCCCTCTTTTTTAGGTAAGAAAATAGTATCACGTGCAATCCAGTGTTTAGCTCTCCCCTTTTCCTTGAAGTTCCACAAAAACTTTGCAAACATCCTGTGTATATCATTAATGACACAATTTAGAGGACCAATAGTTGATAGTAAGTATATGGGAATACTTTGTAGTACATTCTTAATCAGAACAAACTTTCCTCCAAATGATAGTAGCTTCCATTTCCAGACTTGAAGCTCGTTCTGGATCTTTCTAATTAACTTTGCAAATTGTACTTTTTTTCCTTAGCATGCCCACTGGGCACCCTAAATACATCAAAGAGAACTTTCCTCTCAAAAAACTAGTCACATTCTCCATTTCTTGAACAAGAGCAACCTTATTAAACATGTAAAAGGAATTATTTCCTTTATTGATGAATTGACCATACTGTGTTTCATAAAGGCTAAGAGTTGTCATTATTAACTGAAGAGACCTTTTGTCAACATTAGCAAAGATAATTGTATCATTTGTATAAGCCAGATGATTGATGTGTTCACTCCATATAGTCAAACCATAGCATTTAAACTCATGGTTTGAAAATAACTGATCAAGAGCCCTGGATAACACCAGAGTAGATAGAATAAACAAAGTAGGAGATATAGGATCATCCTGCTTAACAACTCTAGTATAATGAAAAACACCATGTGTTTTCCCATTAATAAGGATAGAGTACCAGTTATGGGACACTAATCTCCACACCATGTTCATCCACTTCCTATCAAAACCCATATTTTCTAACATTTTCATCAAAAACCTCTGATCAACCCTATCATAATCTTGAGCCATATCCAATTTAATAACTACATTAGCAGGTTTACCTCTTTTTATAATGTCAGAGTTAATTTCTTGGGCCAGAAGGACATTTTCAATAATGCTCCTACCTTTAACAAAACCAGATTGATGAAGGGAAATAAATTTAGGTAATAGACTCTCTAACTTGTCATGAAGCAGTCTAAAGATAAATTTATTGAGGAAATTACTCAAACTAATTGATCTAAGGTTTAAAAAAAGATTGAATGACCTCTTTCTTGAGTAATATAACCAAGTTGGTATGAGTAATAAACTTAGGTAAAGCAGATCCCTAGAAAAAGGCATGCACAAGCTTAATAACATCAACACCAACTATACTCCAACATTTCTATAAAAAAAAAAACATCCAGTAAAGCCTTCAGGGCCATAAGAACTCACAACATTAAGTTCAAATACCACCTAATTGATCACCTCTTCTCCATGAATTTCACATAATCTATCATTTTCCTCCAGTGAAATATGTAGATTAATGTGTCGTAACATAGACAAGTTATCAAAAATATTTCCACCTGTAAATTGATCAGTGAAGAATTTAACAGCTTCTGTGGCAATTTCTATATCACCTTCAGCCAGTCACTATTAGAACTTATGATTCTCTTAAAAGCAAGTCTATTCCTTCTACCTTTCACTAAATAATGAAATAATTTTATGTGTCTATCCCTTTCCTCAAACCACTGAGCACTAACCTTTTGTCTCTAATACTCTTCCTCATAATGGAGGTAAAGTTTTAGCTCAGCATGAGCCTTCTATAATACAGATCTACTTTTAGGGAAAGTTATTTCTTCAAAACTAATCTTCTTTAATTCTTACAATCTCTTTCCTGATAGCTAGTGTTTTAAATCAACACCAATATTTTTTTACTCCATTTAGGTAAGGCCTGCTTCACTCTTTTCTGTTTGATCTTCAGCTGAATAAAAACATCTTCATATTCATCTACTACCCAGTTTTGTTGAACTACTTCCATAAAGTCTTCACTTTTAGTCTAGAATTTTAAAAACTTGGGAAAAAGAAAAATTACTAGCCCCACTAGAGATCAGTAATGGAGAATGGTCAGATCATGTCCTAGCCAAGTGTTGTAGAACAATCTTACCATAAAGGTCATGTAACATTTGATTAACCACAATTCTATCAAGTCTTTTAAAGATACACCTTGCATCTACTCTGCCATCCCACCAAGTAAAAGGGCTCCCAGAAAAATAAACATCTCCTAATTCACAAGAATTAATACAAAAAGCAAAAATCATCATATTCCTGAGGGTAAACAGAAAGATCCCCAATATTTTCTTTAGCACTTAGAATGACATTGAAGTCCCCTCCTTCCATCCATGGAAGAGAGTGATTGTGAGTAATGTAATAAAGATCATTCCATAGTTCTAATCTCTCATTAGCAGAGTATATTGCATACATAACAGAGACTAAAACCTTCTTCCCATATTCTAGAGTAAGTAATAAAGATAGTTGTTGCTCATAATCTGAAATAACTCCTACATGAATGTTATCATTAACGAATACCTAAATCTGCCCATTAGGATTGTAGTTGACATATTGCATTCCCAACCTTCTTTTGTATTTCTAAATTTGACTAGTATCTTGAAATGATTCCATTAATGTAATTAATATGAATTTGTGGTGTCTGTGTAACATTTGAACCCTAAGAAAACCATGTTGTGTCACGCCCGAGGCTACCCCTTCGGCGTAAACACGGGACCTATGATCACGAGTGACCCTAAGTTAACCCTGAAGCTAGCATATCATAAGCATACTAAAATAACTGAGTAAAGAGATACCATGCGGAAGCTAAAACATGAGATACCTGAAAGATGGGGAATATTAAATACTGATCTGAATATATATAAAACTACTAAGAGTTCAATGATACTGAACATTAACTCAAAACTAAAGTTGAACCTAATATTATGTATGAAAAGGCCTCTATTGACTGGAGTAGTTGGGATATGCCCCCAACTAACTCTAGCAAAAATTGAAATACTAAAATAAAAGACTGAAATGGAAACATGTCTATTATCCTCGAAGTATGAGGACTCGCCACTGAAGCTGCTGAATATGGATCGAGAATCGATCTACGCGTGATCTAGATGCTGAGGACATGAACCTACATCATGAAAGGATGTAGCACAGAGTATGTGTCAGTACTTGGAATGTATTGAACATGCAGGATATGGATAATAGCTGAACAAACATATAAGTTGAACAAAACATAACTGAGCAATGACATAATCTGAATTATAACAATAATACTTAAATATACTAAAATGAACTGAACTGAATGCAATGACCAAGTACTGATTATTTACATAACATGCTGAGACTAAATACTGAAGTATAACTGAAAACCTGGTCAAATTCACTAGAGTCTGAGTGTGGGAGCTACTATTAACCGACATAAAACCATGTGAGTTAAACGTGGAGTTTGATGTATTCACCCCATCGAGAGGACCCAATATACCTTGATAGAGGTATAAAGTCATGGCTGGCGTGATCACTAAATATGATGCCCACAGATGGGACTGATAAACCTACAGAGGCACGTAGTTCTAGGACTATGAGGGTACGTTGAACCCTTAAACGTGGAGTTTGATGTATTCACCCCATCGAGAGGACCCAATATACCTTGATAGAGGTATAAAGTCATGGCTGGCGTGATCACTAAATATGATGCCCACAGATGGGACTGATAAACCTACAGAGGCACGTAGTTCTAGGACTATGAGGGTACGTTGAACCCTAGTCCAACTCGGTGCTAAGCCTACCCCCAACTGAAAATGTGTATAATACAACATAACTGAAATACTGGATAGCTCAATATTTTGACATACAAATATAATAATGCAACATTTAAATACTGACATTGAAACATTCGAAACTAGAGCATGTATACCTGTTTAACTAACCTAGCAACTGTAATTCATGAACTAAGAGAATCAACACAACTAGGGTTCTGAGTTTCATGCAAAGGACTAAGCAATGATTTCACGAAAACATGACAATCTTATTAAGAACACTATAATAGCTAAATCACAACTAATATCTAAGGTTTTAGAAACCATAGGTCTAAAAAAGATATAGAGAATCAAGAATCTGATTGAATTCTAAGGACCTAGTGGATGAAAAGAACCCACTAGTAAAATCCCACATACCTGGTGACGAACTCCACAGAGAAATCCTTCGATTTTGGGGGAGGGACTGAAGAAAACCTATTGTGTTCTTGGAAGGGTTGGGTCATCTCTTTTCTCCTCTTTTGCTCTATGTTTGATGAATTTTGGTGAATGAATCACGTAGAGTAAAATTTGACTAGAATATTAGTCTAAAACTGACCAAAATGACGTAGTTTAGGGTTAAAACGACGTAGTTTAAATGTCCAAAGCATAGGGGAAAAGACCAAAATGACCCTGACTTAACAACTGACGAAGCCATTGACGGCCCCTGATCGACGGACCGTGGACTGACCGACGGTCCATCTTGGCAGGGAATCATTTGGCTTCAAAGAGCAGGTGTTGAGGGTCACGATCCACAGACCTAGACCACGGACCGTGGTCTGACCTACGGTCCGTAGGTACAACCGTGGTTCGTGCCTTCACTGAACTTTCTGGGTGAAATTGAGGTGACCAACCACGGACCCCACATACAGTCCGTGGCTCAACCTGCGGTACATAGATGGCCTCCGTCTGTGGCACGTACAACTTCTAAAAATCTAAAATTTTGGCCTTTATCGAATCTGGGGTGTTACATTATCTCCCCCTTGGGAACATTCATCCTCGAATAAAGACTAAACTAGCTGGGTATGGAGGGAAGGAGCTGCAATCCCTACCACTAAATACTAGAAACTGAAATCTGGCTTAACTGAGTTCCAAGAACATGCAAATATGTTGAAAATGCAAGGACAACTGAAGGAACATGATACTAAGACTGAATTTATGCAAGAGTAAACTGAGAGATGGGAGAGGAACTATTATCTCAAGCTGAAACAGAATCGAAAGGAAAGAGGTGAGGATACTTGTTCTTCATGGTTGCTTCTGCTTCCCAAGCAGCTCCCTCTACGGACTAACTCCTCCACAAAACCTTAACTGAAATGACTTCTTTATTTCTCAACCTACGAACCTGATGGTTAAGAATCTCAACTGACACCTCTTTATAAGTGAGACTATCCTTCACAGCCACGCTCTCTAATGGTACTATTAATGCCTGATCACCCACACACTTCTTCAACAAGGAAATGTGAAAGAATGGATGAATCGCGGCTAGTTCTGCTAGTAATTCTATATCATAATCCACCTTACCAACCCTTTTCAGGATTCTATAAGGACCTACATATCTAGGACTGAGCTTCCCTTTCTTGCGAAATCTCATCACCCTCTTCATAGGTGACACTTTCAGAAAAACCCAATCATTAATCTTAAACTCTAAGTCCATTCCTCCTTACATCTACATAGGACTTCTGACAACTCTGGGTTGTCTTTAGTCTATCTCTGATGAGCTAAACTTTTTCCATATCCTCATGAACTGAATCTGGCCAAATCAATGTTGCTTTACCTACTTCAAACCAACCAATTAGAGATATGCATCTATTCTCATATAATGCCTCATAAGGGGCTATCTGAACAATTGAATGGTAGCTATTATTATAAGCGAACTCTATGAGAGGTAGGTGATCATCCCAATTTCCCTTGAAATCGATCACGCAAGCTCTCAACATGTCCTCTAAGGTCTTAATGGTACGCTCTGCTTGGCCATCCATCTGTGGATGAAATGTTGTGCTGAGATTTACCTGAGTACCAAGACCTTTCTGAAATGATTTCCAAAAATGAGAGGTAAACTGAGGACCTCTATCTGAGATGATAGACAAGGGAACCCCATGCAACCTGACTATCTCATTAACGTAGAGTTTAGCGTAGTCCTCTAATGAATCTGTAGTCTTGACAGCCAAAAAGTGAGAGAACTTAGTAACTCTATCTACTATTACCCAAATGGAGTCATGTTGTCTACGAGTACGAGGTAAACCCGTGACGAAGTCAATTTTTATCACTTTCCACTTCCATGTAGGATTGCTAATCTCTTGAGTCATACCTCCTGGTTTTTGATGTTCTACCTTAACCTGTTGACAATTAGGACACTTAGCCATAAAATCTGCTAGGTCCCTCTTCATGTCGTTCCACCAAAATACTTCCCGCAGATCACGGTACATCTTAGTGACTTCTGGATAAAAAGAATACCTCGAGTTATGGGCTTCTTTATGGATCTGTTGTCTCAACTCACCCATATTAAGAACACATAAGCGACCCTTGTAACGAAGCACACCATCTCCCTCTTTGGAGAAAACCTCTACTTTTTGCTGGTGAACTATACCCATCAACTGAAACAATATAGGATCACTGTCTTGTTTTTCCTTAACGTCTACTACCAATGAAGATTCTAACCCATTCTGAACTATCACACCATCATCTAATATGTTCATAAGGCAAACTCTTAAGCGAGCAAGCCGATGAACATTTTTGGCTAATTCCTTCTTTACTTCTTCAACATGTGCTACACTACCCATAGAAAGTCTATTGAGAGCATCTACTACTACTTTGGCCTTACCAGGATGATAAAGCACATTCATGTTATAGTCTTTGAGCAATTAAAGCCATCTCCTCTGGTGAAGATTCAACTCTTTCTGGGTGAACACATACTGGAGGCTCTTATGGTCTGTGAACACATCTACGTGAACACCATACAAGTAATGTCTCTAAAGCTTTAGGGAAAATACTACTGCTGTAAGCTCGAGGTCATAAGTCGAATAGTTCTTCTCATGCAGCTTAAGTTGTCTAGAAGCATAAGCTATAACCTTACCTCGTTGCATCAACACACAACCTAGGCCGACTCTGGATGCATCACAATAAATCACATAACCGTCTGAACCATATAATAAGGTCAAGACCGGAGGTGTAGTCAACCTAGTCTTCAGTTCTGAGAAACTCTTCTCACACTCATATGACCACTAAAACTTAACATTTTTCTGAGTTAACTTGGTCAATGGGGAAGCTATGGCAGAAAATCCTTTGACAAATCTCATCTAATAACCAGCCAAACCCAAGAAACTTCTGATATATATTGGAGAGGTGGGTCTGGGCCATTGCTTCACTGCATCTATTTTTTGAGAATCCACTCAGATTCCTTCGCTAGATACCACATGACAAAAGAAAGCAACTGTTTGTAACCAAAATTCACATTTGTTAAACTTAGCAAATTACTGGCAATCTTTGACATTTTGCAGAACAACTCTCAGATAAGTCGCATGCTCCTCCTGATTTATAGAGTAAATGAGGATATCATCAATAAAGCTGATAACAAACAAGTCCAAATACTTCTTGAACACCCTATTTATTAAGTCCATGAAAGCTACAGGAGAATTTGTTAGTCCAGAAGACATAACTACAAATTCATAATGACCATACCGAGTTTTAAAGGCTAGTTTTGGGATGTCAATATCTCATACTCTGAGGGTCACGATCCATGGACCTAGACCACGAATCGTGGTCTGACCTACGATCTGTAGGTCCTGCCGTGGGTCGTGCCTTTACTAAACTTTCTGGGTGGAGTTGAGGTAACCAACCACGGACCCCACCTATGGTCTATCGCTCAACCTATGGTTCGTAGGTGGCCTCCGTCTGTGGCACCTGCAACTTCTGAAAATCTTAAATTTTATCCTTTCTCAAATCCGAGGTATTACATGTTGAGTTCTCACACACGTGATATTCCATAATAGAGCTTTATATTTCATTTAGAAAGTGCTTTCCCCACCCTCTTTGACTATAACCTTGTTTTCACCTTATAGTTGTTGTTATCTCTTTTATCTTTACTCTTTCTCCCTTTGGTCTGCTCTTTAGGAGGCATACCTGCTTCTGTAGTAACTCTTTGCAAAATGTTGTCTTTATTTTCCTCTTCTTTATCTACTTCACTCCATACCACCTTCACAGTTGTAACTGTTAGTTGTGAGCTAGCTTCATCATTGGTTTAATCTTGATGATATCTAATAACATGCAATGATTCCATACGAGGGGATTTTTGTCCACTAGAAGTGACAGGTAATCCTACCTTACTTTGTGAAATAACATCTTCTAACTGTAATCTCTGAATCTATTCATTAATAGGTGAGAATCTTCCTTCAACTACATATAAAATTTCCAATGGTACCTGATCAACTGGATTATCTAATTCTTTTATTAAGTTATCCCATATTTGTTGGTATTTTTGGACCTCATTCATCTTTGTGTTGCTAATTGACACATCTTCTTTTGTAAGGCATTCAACTTTTTCAACTACTTCAAGTTCTATACTTTTGTTGTGTAATGCCCCAGCTTAAGACAGGAAGTCCCACATTGGAAAACATAGGAGAGATGTTGGGTATATAAGTAAGTAGGCCTTACTAATGAGTGACGCGTTTTAAAGTCGTGCGGGCCTAGAACCAAAATGGAAAATTTCACTAGTGGGTTAGGTTGTTACAAATGGTATCAGAGTCACTCATATATCAGCCTTGTCTATGTGGGCCAAAGTGCATCTGAGTTTAGGAAAATCCTGATAAAGCGGGATAAACCTCAGTGCTAAGTCTAGGCAAATCCCTTTCAATGAGGTAAACCTTAATGGGGACGCTGAGTCTATAGTGAGGGTGTATGTAACGCCCTAGTTAAAGAAAAGAAGTTCCACAAAAGAAAACTCATCAGAGATATTGGTTATATAAGTAAGTAGGCTTTACCAAATAGCGACATGCTTTAGATTCATGTGGGACTACACCCAAAGCAAACAATTTCACTAGCACGCTGAGCCATTATAAATTTGTAGCATCTTAGAAATTGGAAACTTGGATTAAAAGGAAAATTTCAACATTGGTACTGATGTAGTTACTACGAGTCCTATCTACGGACTGTAGAATTCTTATGAGCCATAGAAGGGAAATCGTAGAAGCTGAGTTAAGTTTCAGAAAAATTCAAGATTCTAAAATTTGATCTTTGAGTGAACAAGATGAACCGTAGGGTGCTGGATGGGCCGTAGATGAGTGTCATAGAAAGGATTCAGAGAAAATAACATGAGACCTTAGTCTATTAGTTAAGATGACAAGTTGTAGTACCTTCTATGGGCCATACGATGCTTTCATAAGAGTGAACTAGATTTTGTGAAATTTTGGATTTGAACATGGGTTCTATAGATGGGGTCTACGGGTCATAGAAGAAAAGATGGACCGTATGAGGATCTCATAGGAATTGATTGAATTTTTTGGTTTCTAAAGTTGGTTCTACGGTTGACCAGTACAGGTAGGTCCAACTAGTAAGATTGTTCACCAGTTATTTATTAAGGGTATTTAGGTCTTTTTCTATGCATTCAATAGTTATATTATATCGTTTTTCCCCTATTTCTAAGTCCTATAACTATCCTTTTACTCCTAAATCTACCTAAACCCTCTCATTCTCTCAAATTCCCAAAACTCATCCACATTCATCCCCTCCAAATCTTCTCAAGTTTCAACGAATAAAATCTAGGGTTCAAGATTCAAGTCTCTTTTTTCCTCCATTGCTTTTGGTCTTTGATCATCAAGGTATGTGGAATTCACCAATAGATTCCATTCATCCATGGGGTCCCAACGAATCTCAATCCCTAAAGTCAATTTCACCTAATTTGATTAGAGTTTCATACAATTCTCCATGGGTTCTACTTGTTATGATTCAATTGTATGATTTAAATCTTATTATGAGTGATTTGATTCAATTACACATTTTTCCAATTGATTTCATATGGACCCATGCATAATTCATGACTTTGACAATGAATTTATGAAGAAAACTATAACTTTTGAATGATGATTTATGAAAGTTATGCATGATTTATGGAAAAAGATGTTTTATGAAATAAGGTTGCTTTTGAGATAAGCATCAATGGAATTGTTAAAGGTTTTCTCACCTATGCATGAATTGTGAAAAGTGTTTTCACATATTAAGTAATCATGATTGGTGAAAGGTTTTCTTCACATGTATGAATCATGATTTAAGGAGCTATTGTATGATGAATTAAGATTGAATTAGTAACTTAATTGTGCTTTTCCAAGTATGATTATATGAATATGAATATTAATATGAATGTAATTATGAATATAAATATGAATATGATTATTCCATTGGGATCTTTACTTAGCATTGAGAGGATATTGAGATGGAGGTTCTCCCGTTAGTAGAGGTCGGGTCTCTTGTAGCAATCTCCTTGTCCTAACTATGTGCCCCCGTAAGATTTATCTTAGTTATACAAAACTAATGGATCCACCTAAGCTATAAGTTTATGGTCCTTACCTTGGTAAGTAGAACATCTCTTTTTGATGTGGGAGTAAGACACGGGATTCCATGTTATAGCTCATATGGTTTATGTCGGTTAATGATAAATATCCCAAAAAATAAACTAAGTTACCTTCAAAAAGTTTTTATAAAATCTTTCATTATGATTTTAAAATTCATTTACCATGTTCATGATTTATGATTCTTCTTTAAAGATTTTACAATGTTTTAGCTTGGTCATGCATATTATGTTTAATATCCCCATATGATCACCTTTATGTTTTATGAATTTTCCTCATACTTAGTACATACAATGTACTAATTCATACTTATGCCTACATTTTCTAATAATGTAGGGTGAGATGCTCTCTCTCCTCCCGCTCGTGGTTAGTTTAGATTTCTACCTCATACTAGTAGACTGGTGAGTACTCATACTCTAAGGGCAAGGCCATGAATACTTTACTACTTATGTTGTATTTTACCTTCAGACTTTGTACGTAGTGTATGGGTTACATCCCAACCACTCAGGTTATGTTTTAGAAAGGCTTGTCAAGACATAGCTAAGATTCCATATTTATGTTTCAACTTCTATTTTATGATATGAGACTTTCTATTTAAAAATTTATTTTGATTATTATATTGTGTCTTATGTATATCAAGTAGCTTATGTAGGGTCTCTCCGGGTCTTATAAACCTTGTCACGTCTAGGGTACACTTTAGATCATGAAAAACATGGTATAGAGCACAAGGTCTTAGAAAAGGTCCTAGGATGTCTGACAAGCCGCATTGAGTAGATTCTTGTTCATGAGTGTGAAGTGTGCCATATTCATGAATAAGGGGCTATAAACCAAACTTAACGTCTTTCACTACTCTAAAGTTGTTCCGTAGAGTTTGTCTCTATGAAGGTCCTTCTCCTAATTCATGTTCAATGTTTTTCAGGATATGGATCCTCGAAGAGCTTATGTGAGAAGAGATGTGGGCGACAATGTGGAGCCCTAGGTTCATTAAGTTCTGGTTGACCCTTTGGACAAACAAGTGACTCGTGCTAAATTTCAAGCTACTTTCCAAGTGTTGGCTCAAGTTATGACGTCTCAAGCATATAGAGAAATCGTTGCTATCATGAACCCAAATTTTGGTATGGCAGCGACAAGGTTAAGGGACTTCACTAGGATAAATCCCCCAAAGTTTCATGGGTCGAAAGCTTATGAGGATCCTTAAGAGTTCATTGATGAGATTTACAAGATAGTGGAAATTATGGGAGTGTCAATAATGGATAAGGTAGAATTGGCTGCTTATTAACTAAAGGGTGTTGCTCAAGTTTGGTTTGAATAATGGAAAGGTGAGAGGTTTGTTGATATGAGTACTTTTGATTGGGATAAATTCAAAGGAGTTTTTCTTGATCATTTCTTTCCACTTGAGATGAGGGAGGCAAAAGTACTTGAATTCATTAATTTTCGACAAGGTAATATAAGTGTGAAGGAGTATGCTTTGAAGTTTACTCTTGGCTAAGTATGATCCTACAATGGTTGCTAACTCTATGGTAACAATGAGTAAGTTTATGTCGGGTGCTTCCCACTTGGTTATAAAAGAGTGTCGAACTGTCATGCTAATCAAGGAAATGGAAATCTCTAGATTGGTGGTTCATGCACATCAAATTGAGGAATAGAAACTGAAAGAGAGGTCAAGGGAGTCCAAGAGGGCTTATGTGGGTGATGGTGACTTTTCTTATGCTAGGTCTGGTGGACAAGGTCGTTCTAAGTTCTGGCAAAGTTTTTCTGATCAGGGATCTTCTAATGCTCTGACCTCTAAGTTCAACAAGGATAGGGTTTCTAACCCTAAGCCTCAATAAGGAAATAGTGGTGGGTCTTTGAAGCCTACTTGCACAATGTGTGGCAAGAAACATGATGGCAAATGTTTGGTCGGTACAGATGATTGCTTTAATTATGGAAAGAGTGATCAAAAGATGAGAGATTGAATGTTGCTTACTACTAAGGGAAGGGATGGTAGTCAAGCTCACCCTAGTGGTTCCGATTTGGGTGCTCTGAAGAAAAATAGACTATATGCTTTTCAAACTCGACATGATCACGAGAGTTCTCCACATCTTGTGACCGGTATGTTGAAAGTCTTACACCTTGATGTTTAAGTTCTACTTCATTTGGGTGCTACTTTATCATTTGTTACTCCTTATATGTCCATGAGATTTGATGTTAGTCCTGAAACCCTTTCTAATCCCTTTCATGTCTCTACTCATGTTGGTGATTCTATTATTGCTAAGAGAGTTTATAGAAATTTTCCTATTTCCATTTCTCATAGAGTCACTCATGTTGATCTTGAAGATATTGATATGTTAGATTTTGTTGTTATTCTGGATGGATTGGCTTCATGCATGTTATACTTCCATAAATTATAGGACGCGATTAGTCACATTCAAGGTTCTGAACGAGCCTATTATATCTTGGGAATGGGAAAATTATGCTCCTAAGGGTTAGTTCATATTTTGACTAAAGGCTAGGAGAATGATTTCTAAGGGTTGCATCTATAATCTTATTAGGGTTAAGGATACAAATTCCAAAACCCCTACTCTTGAGTAAGTTGCAATTGTAAATGAGTTTTCAGAAGTGTTTTCCAATGATCTTTCCACTATTCCTCCCAGAAGGGAAATAGACTTTGATATTGACCTTCTCCTAGATATGCAACCTATTTCTATCCCTCCTTATTTTATTGCCTTGAAAGAACTTAAGGATATGAAGAATCAATTGAAGGACTTTTTAGATAAGGGTTTTATTAGACTGAGTATCTCTCCATGGGGTGCTCCGGTGTTGTTTGTTCGAAAGAAGGATAGTTCCCTTTGAATGTGCATTAACTATCGGCAATTGAATAAGGTTACCATTAAGAACAAGTATCATATTCCAATGATTGATGATTTGTTTGACCAACTCCAAGAAGCAAGTTACTTCTCTAAGATTGACCTTCAGTCGGGTTATCACCAATTGAGGGTGAAGAAGAGTGACATTATGAAGATGAGTTTTCAAACTCAATATGGTCATTATGAATTTTTTGTGATGTCTTTTGATTTACCTAATGACCCAGAGGTATTCATGGAATTGATGAATAGAGTCTTTAAGCAATATCATGATATGTTTGTGATTGTGTTTACTGATGACATCTTGATTTACTCACTAAGTGAGGATGAGCATTTAAGGATTGTGTTGCAAATTCTCAAGGATCATAAAATATTTTCTAAGTTTAGCAAGTGTGAGTTTTGGTTGAGGTTTGTTGCCTTCATTTGCCATATTGTCTCTAGTGAAGGAATGCAAGTCGATCCTTCGAAAATTGAGCTGGTTAAGAACTAGCCTAGACCTTTATCCGCTTCAGATATATGGAGTTTCTTAGGCTTGGCCGGTACTATAGAAGGTTCGTGGAAGGATTTTCCTCTATTGCTTCGCCTTTTACGACATTCACTCAAAATAAGGTAAAATGTATATAGTATGAAGCTTGTGAGAAGAGTTTCCAAGAATTGAAGGATAAACTCACTTCAGCCCCTATTTTAACATTACTGGAAGGATCAGATGGTTTTGTGGTTTATTTTGATGCTTCACGAATTAGTCTTGGGTGTGTTTTAATTTGATGCAAAGTGAGAAAGTCATCGTATATGCTTCAAGGCAATTGACGGTGCATGAAAATAATTATTCGACTCATGATTAGGAGTTAGCGGTGGTAGTGTTTGCCTTAGAGATTTGGAGACACTACTTATATGGTGTTCATGTAGATGTGTTACCAACCAAAAGAGCTTGAAGTATGTATCACCCAAAAGGATTTAATTCTTCACCAAAGAAGGTGGCTTGAGTATGAGTGTCATCTATCATCTGGGAAGGCGATTATGTGGTAGTGGATTCTCTTAGTCAACTATCAATGGGAAGTGTTGCTCATGTTGAAAATGGTAAGAAAGAGCTAGTTTGAGATGTTCATAGGTTATCCCAATTGGGTTTTCACTTAGTTGATTCTAATGAGGTGGTATGATTATTCAGAATGGTTCTAAATTATTTCTTATATCGGATGTGAAGGCTAAGCAAGAACATGATTTGATATTAGTTGATCTGAAGAAATTGTTTTCTGAAAAAGCCATTGAGGCTTTCTCCCAAGGGAGAGATGGTGTCCTTTGATATCAAGGTCGGTTATGTGTTCCTAATGTTGATGAGTTGAGGAATTAGATTTCAACAGAATCTCACAATTCCTGATATTCTAGTCACTCGGGAGCCACCAAGATGGGAACATGTCATTACAATAGATACCAATTTACCCATCACTCGTCCCCGAGCGATAAACTAGGAAAAACTGGCTATGGTAAGAGTAGAGTTGTACATGAATCATTGAATAACTGGGCATACTTGCCTCACATGTCCTTCTTGGTTTACCAAGTAGCTTCATCAACTGGATGATGCTTCCATTGAACTTTCACGGACTTTATGTCCTTGGTCCTCAGCTTATGTACATCGCGATCAAGAATTGCAACTGATTCCTCATCATACTGAAGGTCTTTGTCTAACAGAACTGAGTCCCACTTTATGATGTAATCTTTGTCACCATGATACTTCTTCAACATGGACACATGGAACACTGAATGGACCCCAGATAGGCTAGGCGGAAAAGGCAACCTATAAGCCACTGGCCCTACACCGTCAAGAATCTCAAATGGCCCGATATAGCGAGGACTAAGCTTTCCTTTCTTGCCGAATCTCATCACCCCTTTCATGGGTGACACTTTTAAAAGAACTTGCTCACCAGCCTGAAATGGTGTGTCCCTTACCTTGGGGTCTGCATACTTTTTATGTCGACTCTAGGCTGCTAGAAGCTTAGCTTGGATACTTCTCACCTTATCCTGAGCATCTTTCACCAATTCAACCCCCAAGGGTTTCACATCTCCAGCCTCAAACCACCCTATGGGTGATCTACACCCCTTCCCATAAAGTGCCTCAAAGGGTGCCATGTCAATGCTAGAGTGGTAATTGTTATTATAGGAGAACTCACACAAAGGTAGGAACTTATCACAATGCCCTCCAAAGTCAATCACACATGCCCTCAACATGTCCTCTAACACTTGAATCGCTCTCTCTGACTGCTCGTCCATTTGTGGATGGAAAGTTATGCTACAAGGGAGTTGAGGACCCAACTCCTCATGCAATTTTCCCCAAAACTTGGATGTGAACTGCGTACCACGGTCTGAGATGATAGAAAGGAGCACCCCATGCAACCTCATTATCTCTTTCACATAAACCTTAGCCAGTTGTTGAGCATTATAGTCTATTCTGACTGGAATGAAGTGGGCAGACTTAGTAAATCTGTCAACCACTACCCAAGTGGAATCAAACTTCCCCAAGGTCTAGGGGAGACCAACCACAAAATCCATAGCTATCATCTCCCACTTCCATTCAAGATTGGCATTCGTTGAAGCAAACTTGCAGGACTTTGGTGCTCATGTTTTACCTGCTGACAGTTTTGGCACTTAGCCACAAACTCAGCTATGTATTTCTTCATGCCAAGCCACCAATAAAGTCGCTTCAAGTCTCGGTACATCTTGGTCACACCCGGATGAACGGAATACCGCGGACCATGGGATTCTATCAACATCTTCTGAATCAAGTCATCCACTCGGGGAACACAAATTCTCCCCTTAAAACTAAGCACACGACCCGCATCAAGAACCACATCTTGTTCCTTACCAGACACTGTTTTCTTTCTAAGCTCATTCAAACCCTCATCCTCAAACTGCTTGACCTTGATCTCCTCAATGAAAGTGGGTCTAATCTCAATGCTAGCCAACACCCCACCTCTCTCTCAGATGCCCAACTGTATGAATCCAGACTCCAAGGTCTGAATCTCCTTAGCCAAGGGTCGCTTGGATACACCCAAGCAAGCTAAACTACCCATACTTACTGTCTTCCGGCTTAGTGCGTCTGCCACCACATTAGCCTTACCCATATGATACTGGATGGTCACATCATAATTCTTGAGTAACTCCATCCATCGTCGATTTCTCAAATTTAGTTCCTTTTGACTGAATACATGTTGTAGACTACGATGGTTTGTAAACACCTCACACTTGACACCATAAAGGTAATGCCGCCAAATCTTAAGGGCAAACACTACCGCTACCAACTCCAAATCATGCATCGGATAGTTTCTCTCATACACCTTCAGCTGCCACGATGCATAAGCTATGACATTATTATCATGCATCAACACAACACCCAAACCCAAATGTGAAGCATCACAATAAACAATGAAATTTTTACCTTCCACCGACAGTGCCAGAATAGGTGTTGTGGTCAGAAGAGTCTTGAGTTTTTGGAAGGTCTCTTCATATTTGTCATTCCAATCGAAAGGCACTTCCTTTTGGGTCAGCCTTGTTAAACGTGTGGCGATAGAAGCAAAAATTTTCACAAACCATTGATAGTAGCTGGCGAGCCCCACGAAGCTCCTAACGTCAGTCATAGAGCTAGGCCGAACCCAGTTCTTGACTTCTTCGATCCTTTTGGGATCTACCATTACCTCTTCCCTTGAAACCACATGCCCCAAAAAGGCAACTGAATCCAACCAGAACTCACACTTGGAAAATTTGGCATATAATTTTTTGTTTTCCAAGGACACCCAAAACAATACGAAGATGGTCGGCATGCTCTTCCTTTCTCTTAGAATAAACCAAAATGTCATCAATAAAGACTATAACAAAAGAATCCAGGAATGGTTTGAACACACCATTTATCAAAATCATGAAGGTTGCAGGTGCATTGGTCAACCCAAATGACATCACTAAAAACTCATAATGCCCACATCGGGTCTTGAATGTCGTTTTTGGTACATCTTCATGCCTAATTTTTCAACTGATGGTAACCAAACCTTAGGTCAATCTTAGAGAAAATCGAGGCACCCTGCAACTGGTCAAACAGATCATCTATTAGAGGCAACGGATACTTATTACGGATGGTGACCCTATTCAAATGTCGATAGTCTATGCACATCCTCATACTACCATCCTTCTTCTTAACAAACAAGACAGGAGCACCCCACGAGGAAGCATTAGGACGGATGAAACATTTATCTAGAAGATCCTGGATTTGAGCCTTAAGCTCTGTCAATTCTACCGGAGCCATGCGATAATGAGAGATGGAAATGGGGCGAGTGCCCGGTTCCAAGTCAATGCAGAAATCTATATCTCTATCTAGAGGCATACCAGGCAAATCGGTAGGAAACACTTCCTTAAATTCAAACACTACAAGAATAGACTCGATAAAGGGAGACTCAGCATCTACATCCCGAATATGAGCCAAATATGCCAAGCACCCCTGCCCCACCAGTTTCCTAGCCCGAATGAAAGATATGACCTTAGCTGGCTTAGGCTTGTACACCCTTTCCCACTCTACCTTTTCCTTACCCGAGATCTTTAAAGTCACAGATTTAGTATTACAATTACTCACAGCATAATAAGGGGACAACCAAGTCATGCCTAAGATTATATCAAAGTAAATCATATCCAGAATAACCAAATCAGCCCAAGTTTGATAACCCATAAACAAAACAGGACAAGCACGATATACATGAGTGACTATGACCAACTCTCCAATTGGAGTAGAAACATGGATGGGGGCTTCAAGTACATCACAATTCACATCAAATCCCAAGGCAAACTGAACTAACACATATGAATAAGAAGAAGCCAGATCAAACAAAATAGTAGCCATCCGGTCAGAGACAAGAACAGTACTTGTGATCACCGCATCAGATGTATATGCCTCGGTCTTGCCCGAAAGGCATAACACTAAGCCCTGTCATCTTGAGAGACAACCTCCTTGCCAAGCTGCACTACTCCTCTACCTGCATTACAATTTCCCCATACCTCCACGGCCTCGCTGATTCCCTTCTTGCCCACCTTGTGGACGTCCTTTGCCATTATTATCGTTGCCCGCGGGTACCACTGCTCTAGTGTGCTGTTGCGTGGGGTCAAACATGCGCGGATGGGGATAATCTCTCCTCATATGCTCAGGTTCTCCACAATTGTAACAATTGCGGTCAAAAGACGGCCTACTGCCCGCCGAAGGTGTGGCTCCCTGGCTATTCTGAATAAAATTTTGTTGTGGAGTTCCTAAGTAACCACCTATAGAAGCGGGCATGGCTGACTGAATTGGTCGGGCTGCAAATGTCGGCCTACCTGAACCTCTGGAGTTAGAACCATGGAAGTTACCTATGCTCTTGGGCTTCTTAGCCAAAACCTTAACATGCCCAACACGTCGAACTCACTCCACTTTCTTCACAAAGTCTGTCACCTCATTAAAACCTTTTCCTGTAGAGGTCATATGAACAGACAATACTTGTAATTCGGGGTTCAATCCCTTAATGAATAGACGAATCCTCTCCTCCTTAGTAGTTACTAACTGTGTAGCATATCTGGACACGGCATGGAACTAAGCCTCATAAGCAGCTACAGTCATAACACCTTGTTCCAAAGCCATGAACTCATCCTTCTTGCGATCCCTCAAAGTCTGGAGCACATACTTTTCCAGAAACACAGCATGGAACTGGGTCCAAGTGAGTGGGGGTAAGACCGGCGATCTGCATTCCACATAAACTCTCCACCACTGCTTAGCTTCACCTTGAAGCTGGAAAGTCACGAACTATACTCCATGCTGATGTACAATACCTAACTTGTGAAGCCTCTCATAGCAATCCAAAATGAACTCATAGGCGTCCTCACACTCAGAACCATGGAACACATGTGGCTTCAGCTTCAGAAAATTAGTCAACATCTCGTGTTCAGTACCAGTCATCACAGGACCCAATAGGGGACGGAAGAATGAAAGAGATTAGATACCAATTGGAATCAAGTCATTACACGAAAGAGATAAAAAGACAGAGATTTCCTAAAGTCTTGTAGCCTCTAGAACAAAAGTACAAAAGTCTCCATACCGTTGCACAAGACTCTACTAGACTCGTTTTGGTACGATGAGATCAACGAACCTAGGGCTCTCATACCAACTTTGTCACGACCTAGACCGTCGTGATTGGCACCCACACTAACCCTCCGATAGGAGAACCATTACTATAACCTAACTAAGTAACTTAATGAAAAACTAAACATTTAAAGATACGAAAGTAGGTTTAAATGATGGATAGAAACGGAGTTCCCATAAACTCCAAAGGTTTTAAATAAACAATTAAACAAACTAATGCGGAAGTCAACCCCTAGAACCTGAAAGTCATTGTACCAAAACTCTACCAACCAACAAGTCTAAGGAAAGGGGATGCAACCTCGGAACTAAACATACGAATAAATCTAACTATAGAGTATGAGTCCAAGAAGAATGGACTAAACAATAGAGGACTCATGGCAGTATGAAAGAACTGGCTCACCCTTGAATCCGATCTCGATCAGTGATCTCCTAACTGAGGTATGTCAGCAGCCGCGTGAAGATGTCTTGTACTCAACAAAGAACGAGCAAGTACAGTATCAGAACACAACCACAGTGTACTGGTAGGATCACGCGTCTACTCCCGTAAGAGAAATACAAGCAGGAAATTACAACACAGTAAACACACATATACAAATACATAGTTTAATTAGCATTTCAAGAGCAACATACAATTTCCCAATATCAATGACAGGTAGACATGAATATAACAATCACAAGTGGTTCTCTCATGGAATCCATACCCAAACTGTTAGTGTGTCGAAATGTGACACCTGATCCAATATATGTATCAAAACATGACACTCGATTCAATATATGTGTCGGAATGTGACACCCGATCGAATGTATGTGTCGAAACATGACACCTGATCCAATCAGTATAACCACAATCACAACTATACTATAATGAATAATACATATAGTCACATAGTCAAGTAACAATTCATGGCATGTAGTTGTTCCCACATAATCATTTCATTAGATTCGATTCACATTTCACGATTCACATACACACATGCATACAATGAAGTAATTATCCAGCATATATCACACAAAGAGGAAATCAAACATTCACCTACCTCGAAACCAAGCTTGAATCCTCCTAAGGCACTTGAGCCTTCCCTTTCCGGATTCTTTACGCTTATTCTTGGTCTAAACACAAGTAAGTAACGCAAGGATTAATAAACAAGGTCTAATTTACCCGGATTATAAACAAACTATCAATCCAGGGACAAATCCAAGATCCTAATATTCAAGTACAACTTTTTCCACCATCAACTTCAGGCTAAATCCCTCCCCCAATGATAATTAACCAAGATTCTAAGTCCTAGGAATCGAAATATGGATTAAGGGAGTAATTTCCTTACCTTTAGCAATAGAAGTCGTGGAAAACTGTCAAGAATTTCCCTGGGTCGTCTCCTAGCTCTCAAGAACAAAGTTTTGTAGAAATTAATGGTTTTTGGGTTTTTCCCTACTTAAGTTCGCGACTGCCCGCCACTGCGGACCCCATCCCGCCCTGGCGGCTTGCACGGAGATAGAAGCTCGGAGTTTGAGTTCCAAGCTCCCATTTCACAACACACCTTCAATCGGGGACATTTTTAAACTACCCTTTCACGCCAAGATCAGTTTCAGAAGTTCTACTCACCCGAATTTGATTCCATAAAGTTGTACATGCTCCTTAACGTCTTGGTTATCCACTCATGTGATCAAATTCATAATTAAACCCTCCATTCATTACCAGATTTCCCTAGACCTCACCAGACTCAGATTTCGTCCAAGTCTGGCCTAGGCTAGAAATTTCCAAGTCATTACTCAAAAGTTTTATGTCCCAATTTATTTCCCCATTGGCTTTTCCTTAACGACGGGAACATGTCGTTACAGTTAGTTGATCATTTAAGGTATGTTTGGTATGAAGGAAAATGTTTTCCTAGAAAACAAGTAGATTTTTTATTTATTTTCTCATGTTTGGTTGGTAAGTAGAACATATTTTTCGGAAAAGATTTTTAGTGTTTTTTTTTTTAATGAAAAATGTTTTTGAGAAATATCTTTTATTTTTACTAGAGTAGAAAATAATTTTTGAAATT
>NW_006239004.1:1755203-1788098 GCF_000226075.1 Solanum tuberosum
TTGAAGTTGAAAATATTTTTTAAAAACAAACTTAAATTATTTTTTTGGGGATGGGGGGAGGGTCGAGGGTAGGGATGAAAAAATGAAATTTTGAAGTTGAAAATATTTTTTTTAAAATAAACTTAAAAACGTTTTTGGGGGGTGGGGGGTGCGGGCGGAAGAGAGTTTTGGAAAATGTTTTCCTTAAGTTTTGAAGGGAAGTCATGTTCCTTAAATTTGAGGAAAATGAGTTGATTTGGAAAACATTTTCCAAAACATTTAACCCAACCAAACATGAGAAAATTGGAAAACATTTGTCGGAAAATGTTTTCCTTCATACAAACACACTCTTAATTATGCATTACTTCAGAATATCTTGTACACTTGTGATAATTGAGGCTGCTTAGATATATATTTTTTACAGTGCATACGTTTCATGTACACTTGTAACATTCATGTTTTTTCATGATCATTCATACATATCGATGAAACAATATTGATATTATTGAACTAAAGTTCTGAATAAATAATTATACATAAAATAAGAAAATGCAAATTTCTACAAATGAACATGCACATTATTGTATAGTGACTTATTAATCGAAGTCAAGATGTTTTATATCATCTTAATCTACAAAGATGATCACTTAAAGTTTAATTAGATACATTTAGTTTTTGTAATTTATTTTAATTTTATGAGATATAAATATATAATGAAGCGATCTCACCCAATATTTTTCTTCTATACAATACTTTCTTTTGTATGTTCCTTCATTTGTTTCATTTGTTCTAGCATGATAAGAATTGTTTTTGTCAATGACATCCATCTTATAAGTGAACCATAAAGGTAACTATACAAGAAAATATGTCGTGGTAAATATTATTCAACCATAAAAATTATGTGACCATGCGATTTATTTATTATATTTTTACAAGATATAAATGTGTATAAAATTATTTCAGACGAATTTGAAAGGATCTATATCCTTAATTTTCAAGGGGAGAAAATTAATTTATGGGATAATCGCATACTTGATAGCAAATTAAAGAATATCCTCTACAAATCATTCTTATACAAAGTTGAGTTTTTTAAATAGCATGATAGATACATTTTTTTTTAAAGTTAAAATTATCGAGAAAATGTATGGATATCAAAAAAATTGTTAATTTTGTACACAATATACATGTAGATACATGGATATATAAAGATATAAAAGTAAGAAAATAAGAGAAATATTGAAGACATAATGAATTTCACATTACATATTCAAATATTTTGCTATCCAATCAAGAATAACATATATTTTATTTTCATCAAAAAATTTGACTACCAACATTTCATTTAGTTGATATACAAACACATTCTTTCTACTTGCTAAGATATAATCTTTTCTATTATGAACTTTGCGAAATTGTGAATTTTATGTCGAGATTTCTCTTAATTATTAAGAATTCCTCTCTCTTACTACTATTGTTGTGTTTGACAATTATTTGTTAAAAATATACTTAAATATCTTATATTATTTGATCATTTTTGTTATAATCAACTCGAAATATGAGGGCACTAAAATTTAGATCTATCTTACTCTATTTTTTGTAGTGAAATAACTCTTACCACAAATACAAATTTTCCAAACTTACAAGAACAAACTCCATTTTGGTAATTTTTTAAACAATTGACAACACTTTGATGAAAAACTCATCAAGACTTTTCTAACCCATTTTATAAATAAGTATTTCAAAATGAATAGTATAACTTCTTAGATGATTGATTTTATTCTGCATTTGTTCACTACTCGTAAGACCAAGACCAATTACATCCTTCCAATTCAATAGTATTCTGAAACCTTCTTTATTCCAAATTCAAAATAAGAGGTATGTGTTGTCTAGTTTATGAGAGTAAATATGCTTAAGGTTTCCAGAAAGTAATTCTAATCCTATTTTCTTATGTAATTTTGCAAATCACTACTCTAATTTCTCTAATTATATCTTATATTCATAAGCTTAGAGACAATAGTAATTTCATGCTTTCATCAATCTTACTAAAAACTACTTACTTCGTCTCATATTGACATCAAAGTTATTTAAACTACTTGTCATTTTATAAAATTAAGATGAAATTAATTATTTGTATCTCATGTTACTCTCAATGTGAAATGTTCTTGAAACTAATCAATATTGATTACATACAAATAAATATTAATTTTGAAGAGCTCAAAGTAGTGATTATATATGTTGATGTTATGATTGTTCTGATACCAAAGAAATTAGTTTAATCTTTTTCTCAATAGAGTACAATTTTTGGGGAGACATAAGGATAAAATAAATTTTTTTTAAAATTATTTAAATTTTAAAAAAGTCCTACACAAAAAAATGTGACAATCAGTATTAGATGTCTAGAATATATCAATACTTTCGGTTGATATCAATAACATATTAAGCAGATTGAAGAATTAACTTAGTATTAATTAATATGGTACTAGAATATTCTTATTATTATCCCTAGAAAAATTATATCCTATAAAATAAGTAGAAACAACTAAGGGAAGGAGTGAGGACATGAATGTCATAACCCAAAACCACGGGTTATGATGACATCTACTAAAATTCATCGGTACATAAGCTAATTCTTATTTCAGAATGGGGGTAACGGAAATAGGGAGTGGAAGAACAAACCTTAACAAATTTACAATCAAAGTAAATGAAATATCAACGGAAAGAACAAGGTATATAAAATTACCTGCACCTAGTAGGCATCAGTCCAGAACTACGTCACTACTAGAAATCTGCGAATTACTCTGGAGATTTTGCTGAGAATTTTTTTCGCAAAACTTTCCTGCAACTTTTCATGTGGAAATATAAAATTTATAAATTTTAGAATTTTTTACCTGTGAAATATGTGTATCTGAGAAATTATTTGTGAATATTAATTTGTAGGTATCATTTTCGTAGGTAAATTTGCAAGTAATGAACGAAAACAAATCTCTTTGCTAATTTGCAAGAAAATCCTCAGATAAATCTACTTGTGTATTTAGCTTGAGATACTAATATGAGAATTTACATAGAATATTGTTACTTACGGTATTACTTGGTAATTTTGGTTCTGCGGATTTAGGTAGGGATTTATTTTTGAGGAATTGACTTAGGGATTTTCTTACCTGGAGAATTTTCTGGGGATTTTGTTGTTTTAGATCGAAAAGGCCAATTTTGAAAATTGATTTAAACTTTAAGGGGAAAACTCATTTTTTTAAGGAGTCGCCACATAATTTTTTAAAAGAAAATGAGAATAATTTTAAACTAATTTAAAAAAGACTTGAACAGAAAAAAAATCTTTTTAAAATTTCAAAGAAAAGGTACGAGGCTTATATTTCCATTTCAAGAAGGTTTTACGCTAACACACGATTATCCGACGATTTGAAAATTTTATTTGACTAATTTTGGGGAAAATATTTTTAAAAATAAATAAGGAATATTAAAAAATTACTTGAAAAGAAATAAACTTAACACACTTGAAACAATTTAGAGAGAAAGTAAACTTTGTCAAAATGACTAAAGGAAAGACAATTAAATAAATTGTTTAAAAGAATAAATTAACACTAAAATGATTTATCTTTAGGGGATTTAATTAATTAATTAAATTAACCTAAATATTCAAATTAGAGTTAATACAAAATTGACAACAAGTGATCCCAATCAAATAAATTAAGAAACAAGAGAGAAATTGAGTTTGGGCTAACAGCCCAATTTCTGCCCAAATTAATTGAACTCATAAAATTGTTTCTCTTGATATCTGTTGTCGATGCATTTCATTTTGGGCCTGGCCCATTTTAGCTATGTATACTCAATGTATACATGTAGTGTATCAGTTTTTTATTGATCGTATAATTCCCTATTCTTGTATATTATGTGTATACTGATATATACAACTCATTTTTTGGTTTCAAGACCTGTAAAACAACTTCTTTTTCACTGTATATCAGCTTCCAATTTGTTTCTTTGATTGACGAAGCAAACTCAATGAGAGAGAGGTTGAGTACATCAACTCAAAAATACAAAAGGGGGATGAAGTCCATGATGAACTCAATGTAGATTCCATGTAAAAGATAAAATAATGAAGATTAACATTTATACTTTAAAGAAAAATATAATAATGGTGACATCAAAATGAGGCAACATAACTTTTAATACAAGAAGACAAATATCAAATGTAATGAAAAAGCTAAAATTAAAAATTATACTAAAGATGAACTAGTGACAATTAGGTTATAGGCAATATTTATACATAGAAATATTTAGCCTTACGTGAACCGAACAAAGGCTTAAAAATAAAAAGGAAAGAACACATTGTTTATACAATTATGTTCAAGGATAAACGAACCAACTAGATTATGAAATAAAGAAAAGAAAACATTACACATCCTAATTGCCAGGATGTCTACTTCTACTACTATACGTCTATACGTACAACAGGCTTCATGCTAGCATAAATAAAATTTTAAAATTAATCTAATTTATATGAAACAGAAACAGAGAACTCAAAACAAGAATAAAACAAAGAGGGAAATTAATCATCCATACACCAGCTAGCATCAAACGGAACAGTAACAGAACTATAAAAAAAATGATGAGAACATTACCTTTTGAGAGGCAACATTCTGGGACAACAAGCTTGAAAAGACGAACCACCTGATTTCTGAGGGTTCTGGGTTTGTACTAATTCGCGCTGGTTCGGTTCACGAGAAAGAAGATGTGCAGGAGTTTTTTGTACGTGTATCATATGTACATTGTTATTGTATTGTTGTATGCTGTTCGCTCTTTTGGGGTAATGAATGTGAATTGGGCCTTTTGGCATTTGGGCTTAGTTTGGTCTGGAACTAATTTGAAAATTATTTCAAAAGAGAGCTTCAAATACATGGATTAAATCAAGGGATTTGAGGAATGTCCAAATGCACTTCAATTATAGCCAATTGGAGTTTAAAACATAGTCAAATTGAGTTAGCTAGTGAATTCGGCTAAATAATAAATAAGACGAATTAATATTAAATAATTAACTAGCTTCTTACTATTAATCTAATTATAAAATAATTAACTCGAAAATATAAACTATTAATTAAATTGTTTTAAATAAAAGAAACTCAATAGTCAATCCATATTGTGGATGATCAAAATTGGGTGTTAACAACTATCACTTTCTTTGGATAGGGTTGATGAAAGAGATCTTGGGAAAAGAAAAATGAAAAACTCCAATTTTAGCCAACCACATATTCATCTTTCCTAAAGGAATTTGGTAGAGACTCTGGAAAATATTGCCGATCGGTTTCCTATATATCTCTGGCTATATGAGCATCCATGTAGTTAAAGTTTGATGATTTGCTTGATTCAATGCACGATTCTAAAAGAATTCAAAAGTTATTCTAATGTTGATTTATGGAGAAATTGAAAAGCTTGGGAACAAAATGAGGAGAAGATGGAGTATAGTCGAATTTTCAACATCGATCTCGCTTATATATCCCTAGACTTCTAAAATCAGGTTGTTTGTAGTTCAAGTTGATCGGTTGAAATTAAAATTTAGTACGTTAAGATAGCCTCCGGTTGGGAAGAGTAACAAATAAGTCAAGTATGAAAAAGAGTCTTACAACCTCTTAGTCGTGAATGTGGTGCACTTCACACCCATAATCAAGAACTTATATAAACATGATTTCAAAGTTCTTGATGTATTGTCACCCAGATTAGAAGAAATTGCTTCCAGTGAGAGTCTGGAAATTTAATCGGATGTGAAATTGATAATGTTAAACCCCCAGAAATACCCACATGCCTTTTGAAAGGGATATGATTTCATTGTGGTGGAAGTCGCTCCCCAACTTGCATCCTAAGAGTTTGATATTTCTCTTTGGACTATGTTCTAGTTCGCTGCTAAGAAAAAATTGTGTGTTGTATTGCATCCTTGTTGATGTCGTTCACACCTGTAGTTTGTTTGAGAATACATCCTCCTAGATGTTCTCGGCAAGGACTGGGATAAAACTCATTAGTATATATATATATATATATATATATATATATATATATATATATATATATATATATATATATATATATATATATATATATATATATATATATATATATATATATATATATATATATATATATATATATATATATATATATATATATATATATATATATATATATATATATATATATATATATATATATATATATATATATATATATATATATATATATATATATATATATATATATATAATTGGAAAAAAATGGCATCATCCCTTACGATACTTTTTTGATATCTTCTTGTACATTTATGTGGATACGCCATTGTCTTGGTGTTTTGAAGTCATTCTCACATCGAAATATTTTACACAGGTGTGTTTCATATATGTCTGCACACTTAAGTAAATAATTAGTAGACATGGTTTCATTTTAGCTAGCGGCTTAAGTCAAAATAAGGAAAAATCATTCATATAATAAATGAGTATCTCTTTATGGATAGACATAAACGTTCCTTTTTAAATTGGATGAGAAAATAAATAAATATTGAGAGTAAAAGATAATGGATACCATTTTGAATGCCATGTGTCCATTACAACTCATGATTGTTGGGGGTTTGGAAATGTCATTGCTTGTTTTTTGCGTGGTGAATTCCGTTGATCCCTGCAACGAGCTACATGTCTTTATAAGAATCCAATAATAATGAGGTAGATGTTTGATAATATTCCAACTGTAACGATATGGACGTTCGATAACATTTCAACTGTAATGAGTTGAAGGCTCGACAATATTCCAACTGTAACAAGGTGGGGACTCGATAATATTCCAAATGTAATGAGGTGGAGGCTTGATAATATTCCAATTGTAACGAGGTGGAGGCTCGATAATAATCTAACTAGTGGGGGTGGACAACCTAACATAGTTCAAAATAGAGGCTCTCAAGCGAGCATATAAAATATGTAAACCACTTATGGGGGTGGATAGCCCAACAAACCTATAGGCCAAGACCCTTGACTAGGTAAGTAAGAACACATAGTTCACTTATAGGTGGATAACCCAACAATTTTCTAAACATTGACCCTCAGATGATCAATAAACACATATGCCTGTATAGATATGTGACAATCATCCGAATGGACAAGAAATAAAAATCATATTGACATATATGTTTGTCGTGACTACGGTTCTCTCTCTTTTAAGAGACAGAGTTATCGAAATGAATGACTTAATTCTTTTACATAAAGATTAAAGTCACTCCCGCCTTCTTTTGACAAACTCAATAAAATTTTAGTTTGTTACCAACATGTTCGATCATTGCTAAAAATTTGTATCGATTTTGATAATTTCAATTGCCATGAGGATATTGTGCTCTTCAACATTTATTTCGATTCGATGGACTTGGTGTTTTATCCTTGTAACACTTTTGGGATAGCTACACCTTTGATCATCTCCAAATTTGATATCGAATTTAGGAATGATCCTGATTTTATCAATATTGTCACCTACAAAGCTTGATTTCAAACACTAGAAACAATAGTGAAATGAAAAATATAAGTTAGTACTAGGCATGAGGTTAAGCCATTCGGCTTATGAAGATTAGGCCATAGTGTGCTTAGTGGTGACTTCGGTCACGACTTGTCACTAATTTGATATTTTCTCCATTGTGATCTTGTCATCCAGGAGTCAATTGATTTGTTAGATTCTTAGAAATAAGAATCTTTAAAAAGACTTGTGCACGCTTTGCGTCTAGCGATCCTTCAACTCGTTTCTCAAACTTTGAAAGAATTTACTAGTGTTTATCTCCAATTCCTACAAAATACAAAGAAAGTGTTTAGAAATCATTTGCAGTAACATAATGAAGTGAAGATAAAATGAGATGAGAAATTTTATGATTTATTATGATGAGGCCACGATAGGTGTAAATGATGCCTTTTGTCATGCTTAACACCTTTGACATTGCATTTTTTGCGACTTCATTGTGTCTGCATCCAAATAAAAATTCTTAGTTTGAAAGACGGATATGTGTTGGCCTTGTCTCCATACTCCTTCATGCAGTTGGCTTGCACACTCCTCTATTCTTCAAAATGCAGTCTTGATAGTATTTTTTAGGAGGGTCCTCAAAAATTCTGCCCTAATCTAAAATAAGGAAGAGCTCTTGTTACTTACTTTGTAAGTTCTAAAGTCGCTCATCATGGAATTTTGAGGCCCCTCCTCAAAAATTTGTCCAGTTTTGCTTCAATGATCATAAGAATAAATCCTTTAGCAAATAACATTTTTGTGGAATCTTTGAGATGATCTCAAAAATTCTGCCCCAGTTGAACGTTTCGGCATGATTTCAAACTTGATTTTTCAAAAATCGTCATCTTGTGAAATTTTTTAGATCCTCTAAAAAATTCTATCCCAGCTACATTTTGTGATCCTCAATCTTCACTTGTTGAAGAAGTCCATTGTAACACCTCGGTATTTGAAAGAGTTAAAAATAGAAAGAACTAAATTGGAAATAGCAAAATCTGAAATTTTGCAAGTTAGGAATAGGTTATGAGCTTTGGGTCAACTTGAAACGATCATAAATTTCAGTACAAGATAATTTAGGTATCTCATAAGATATCAAATGAAAGGTCTTGGAATCTTCTTTCCAACGCCACCGAGTTTGCTCATATTCGAGCTCGTATGAGGGAGCTATGCCCGTTTTGAGTTAGGCTGTCCATTAAGGAAAGTCATCCGAAAATATAAGGGGTATTTTGGTCTTTTCCTTATCCAATCAGATTAAAACGAATTTTGGTAAATAAATAGGGGTCTAAACTGATTTGGTTCAGCTTTCCCAAATCAATTTACGCTAAGGGTTTTGAGAGGAGTTCAAGAAGAGGAGAAAAGGAGAAAAGTTCGAGGCATTCATCAAGATTCTTGAGTTTTATTGTGGATTTCGCAAAAGGTTTGATCCCTAAGAGGTATGTGAATTCTCATAGTGTTGGGTTCATTCACCCACACGCCAATCATGTTATTTTAGCGCAATTTTGTTCTCAAAGTTGAAGGATTAGAGTTCTTGATTAGTGTTCTTGAAGTTTTGCTTTCGTTCTTGAATTAGGATGGGATTGATGAGTTCTTGAGGTAATCGTATTGAGTTTAAGAGTTTTTTTGAGTAGATTCTCATATACTTGTATTGGGTAATTGAATCTAAGGAGAATTTCAGAAAATAAATTGATTCTAGACGAATTAGGATCAGAAAATGAGAAGAAAAATTCATCGGATTGAACTGAAGGAAGGGTGGCGCGGCGCCCCCCAGATGCGCAAGCTGGTCTAGCATGGCGCGCCAGCAATGCGCCACAAATGACTCTCTGAACTTTAGGGGTTGGCGCCCCGCGTCAGCAGTGCACCAGGGTCGCCTTCCCCCACCCTTTTTCCGTCGTTTAGCCCATTCGAGTCCTTTTAAAGTATACTTTTACTTCCTATCAATTCTAACTACTCTAAACTACTTCTAAACATCTAGAAATCTTTCACAAGAATCATAACCTTGAGTTCATAATTCAAATTCAAGGTAGAGCTAAGAGTCAAGTCTTGAGAGTTCTTCGAGTCATTTTAAGAAGTCTTTTTACAAATTGTTTTTAAACTTGTTTTAAATGACTTGAGCACTGAGTTGAGGAAGAGTAGAGCTAAGCTTATTTTCTTTAAAAGGATATATGGGAACTAATTATTCCCAAGAGCAAATGTTTTTACATTTAAGATGAGAGGAAACACCAATTTCCAAAGAGTTCATGAACAATTTTTCAGTATTATGTCTATTTAGAGAAACCTTTTGAGTAATAATCTCAAAGTTGAGGAAGAGGAAATATTTTCTTTAAAATATAATGAGGTAAGTTATATTTTGGGAGTAGCATTGAACACCGATATGGGGAAGAGTTCTAACAACTCATACCCCCCAATAAACCATGTAGCCAACGTGGGTAGAAAGGGTCATACTTTTTAGATGATTCCTTTTTTTTTTTAGCATAGACTAGTGGATCCACTTATTTAAGGAGTTCTCTACCCCGACAAAGTATAGGACAGTTCTGGCAGCGTGGGCAAGACGTTGTATGATCACATAGCTCATAGTAATGGTTGTCGGTTACAGAATCTCCCAAACAGAGTTTTCTTTGTATTTTAGCATACAAACAGAGTTTATATTGTATTTTCTAATACATTGAGTTGTTATCGACTGTTTTAAATCTTTTATTTATACTGTCATTATTTTTATTGCTTTATATTGAAATGAAGTTGAGTTGAGTTGAGACGAGGTAAGTGTTTCTTCAGTTCCAATTCAAGCTTATGTCATGTTTTGAATTTCCCCTCACATGCTCGTACATTCCATGCACTAACGTCATTTAGCTTGCATATTTTATGATGCAGAAACAAGTAACCAGGATCAGCATCCAACACTTTGTTGATCAGTTGAGTTCCAGTTTATTGGTGAGCCTCATTGCTTCTAGAGGATCCCTTCTTTATTTTTAGTTATTTCAGTTGTTAGGATGATTGGGGTTCTTCTCCCGACATCCCTCATAGTATTAGAGGCTTCATATATAGATAGACAGTAGTTCATGAGTCTTTTCCATTTTCAGTTTTAAATGTTTAAGGACTTGAATTGCCTTTTTGGCCAGTTGAATGTTCCTTTACAACATTCTGAGTTTATTACATGAATTTATCTTTCGATTTCTTTTAAATGTTGAGTAAAGTCTTCCGCTGAGTAGTGAGCCAGGCCAAGGGTTCGCTTGGGGCTAGCAATAGTTCTCGAATGCTCGGTTGTGCCCAGTATGTAGGTTTGGGTCATGAAAAACTTAGTATCAGAGCACAGAGTTCAAGAGTCCTAGGGTGTCTATGAAGTCGTGTCTATAGAGTCCTACTTATCGGTGTGAAGCGCGCCACATCTATAATTAAGAGCCTGCGACATTTAGGAACTATCTCACTTGTTTCATACTCTTATCGTGCGATAGAGTTCATCTCTATAAAAGCTTCTTTCTAACTTGTGCTTGCACGTAAATTTCATATCATACCTCCACGAAAAGCTATCTGAGGTCGTCCTGCTAGGAGGAACATTGAGGATCAAGGGGTACCCAATGCACCAGAAGTGCAACCCCAATGTGAGGTCACTAATGTTGAGTTTCAAGAAGCTATCTGGATATTGAGTCAAGTTGTGACCAACCAAACTGGGCAACAGAGAGAGGTTCGATAGGATGTGGTTGTTACATCCAGAATTCAGGAGTTCTTAAGGATTAATCCTTTGGACTTCACCGGTTCAAGTGTCACTGAGGATCCAGAAAACTTTGTGGAAGAACTACAATAGGTTTTTGAGATTATGCATGTTGTTGATGCTAAGCGAGTAAAACTAGTTGCATACCGATTGAAGGGTGTCACTAGAATCTAATTTGACCAATGGAAGAAGAATAGAGCTGAAGGTGCACCAATTGTGAGTTAGGTTGTGTTTGAGGAGGCCTTCTTGGGGTGTTTCTTTCCCCGTGAGCTAAGAGAGGCCAAGGTAAGGGAATTCCTCACTCTTAAATAGGAATCTATGAGCGTACATGAGTACAACTTTAAGTTCACCCAACTGTCCCGTTATGCCTCGGAGATGGTTGCTTACATGAGGAGCAGGATGAGTCTGTTCGTTGTTGGGTTGTCTCGTCTGTCAAGTAAGGAAGGTAAAGCAGCTATGCTGGTAAGAGATATGGATATAGCAAGAGTTATGATCCATCTGCAGCAGGTTAAGGAAGATAAGTTGAGGGATAGAGAAGAGTTCCGAAATAAGAAGGCAAATACATCAGGAAATGAGTTCAGGCAGCAGAAGAGTAATGCGAACCGATCTTCTTTCCAACAAAAGCAAAAGGGACCTGCTCCATGATCTTCTAGTGCACATGCACCAAGGAACAGAGGTGAGTTCAAGAATCAGAATTCACAGAACTTTAGAGCTAGACCTACACAGTCTCAGGGTAGTACACCACAAGGAGGCAATGGGACTCCTACATGTGCTAAGTGTGGAAGGACCTACTTAGAAGTGTGTCGTGATGGCTCCACTGGTTGTTTCAAGTGTGGTCAAAATCTTCACTTCATGAGAGAATGTCCAAAGAACAGGAAAAGTAGTGGTAATGGGGGCGATAGAACCCAATCTTCTTCAGTTGTTCCACCAGACAGAGCTTCACCTAGAGGGGATACTTTAGGACAGACGGATGAGCAAACCGTCTGTATGATATCACTAGTCATCAAGAGTAGGAGAATTCGTCAGATGTTGTCACTGGTATGATCAAAGTCTTTTCTTTTGATGTTTATGCTTTGCTAGATAAAGGAGCGAGTCTATCTTTTGTGACTCCTTATATTTCCATGAATTTTGATATCCTTCTTGAGTAACTTCTTGAGCCCTTCAGTGTCTCTATACTTGTTGGTAAGTCTATTCTAGTTGAGAGAGTTTATTATGATTGTACCATTTCCGTCAATCATAAAGGTACCATGGCTGACTTAGTCGAGTTAGACACGATAGATTTTGATGTTATTCTAGGTATGGACTGGCTTCATGTCTTTTATGCTTCAGTTGATTGTAGAACTCGAGTAGTTAAGTTCCAATTTCCTTATGATCCAGTTATAGAGTGGAGGAGTAGTTCAGCAGTGCCTAAGGGTCTCTTTATTTCTTACTTTAAGGCGAGAAAGTTAGTTTCCAAGGGTTGTATCTATCACTTAGTCTGAGTTAATGACTCTAGTGTTGAGACACCACCTATTCAGTCAGTTCCAGCTGTGAGTGAGTTTCTAGAGGTCTTTCCAGATGATCTTTACGAAGTCCCTCCTAAGAGATAAATAGACTTCAGTATAGATATTCTTCCTGATAGTTGTCCTATCTCTATTCCTCCATATAGAATGGCTCCATCTGAGTTAAAAGAGCAGTTGAAAGACCTTCTTGAGAAAGGCTTCATTCGATCAAGTGTCTCACCTTAGGGCTCTATGGTCTTATTTATGAGGAAGAAATATGGGTATCTTAGAATGTGTATATATTACCGTCAATTGAATAAGGTTACTATCAAGAATAAGTATCCTCTTCCAAGAATTGATGATCTCTTCGATCAACTTCAGGGTCCTACTTTCTTTTCTAAGATAGACCTCAGATCATGCTATCATCAGTTGAGAGTAAGAGAAAGTGACATCCCTAAGACAGCTTCCAAGACCCACTATGGTCAGTATGAGTTTCTGGTTGTCTTTTGGCCTAACTAATGCACCTGCGGCGTTCATGGATCTTATGAACAGAGTAATCAAGCCTTATCTATATATGTTTGTTATCATATTCATTGATGACATCCTAATCTATTCGAGAAATGAGGAGGATCATGCTAGTCATCTCAAAGTAATTCTTCAAACTTTCAATGATAGAGAGTTGTATGCTAAATTTTCCAAGTGTGAATTTTGGCTTGAGTCTGTGACATTCTTAGGCCACATTTTTCCTAGCGATGGGATTCGAGTTGACACTCAAAAGATTGAGGCAGTGCAGAATTGGCCTAGATCCACGTCTCCAACTGATATTAGGAGTTTCTTGGGATTGGCTGGTTATTATAGGAGGTTCGTCGAGGGGTTCTCATCTATTTCATCCCCATTGACTAAGTTGACTCAGAAAATAGCTAAGTTTCAATGGTCTGAAGCTTGTGAGAAAAGCTCTCAGGAATTGAAAACTAAGTTGACTACTTCCCCAGTATTGACCTTACGGAAAGATACGCAAGGTTTTATGGTATATTGTGATGCGTCCAGAGTTGGATTGGATTGTGTATTGATGCAAAATGGCAAGGTTATAGCTTAAGATTCACGAGAGGAATTACCCAACCCATGAACTAGAGTTGGCTGATGTAGTATTCGCTTTCAAAATATGATGTCACTATATGTATGGTGTTCATGTGGATGTGTTAACTGATCACAAGAGTCTTCAGTATGTGTTTAGTCAGAAAGAGCTTAATCTCAGGCGGAGGAGGTGGTTGGAGTTACTCAAGGATTATGATATGAGTATTCTCTATCACCCAGGTAAGGCTAACGTTGTTACTGATGCTTTGAGCATGTTGTCTATGGGTAGTACTTCCCATGTTGAGGAAGACAAGAAAGAGTTAGCCAAAGATGTGCACAGACTTGCACGATTAGGAGTCCGGTTAATGGATTCCAATGAAGGAGGAGTAGTGGTGATGAATGGGGCAGAATCATCATTAGTGCCTGAAGTGAAAGAGAAACAAGATCAAGATCCCATTTTGCTTGAATTAAAGGAAAATTTTAATAAGCAGAAAAAAATGGCTTTTGAACAAGGGGGAGATGGAGTGTTGAGGTATCAAGGTAGACTGTATGTACCAAAGGTGGATGAACTTCAAGAGAGGATCATGGAGGAAGCTCATAGCTCCAGATACTCTATCTATCCAGGTTCCACAAAGATGTATCGCGACTTGATAGAAGTCTATTTGTGGAGTAGTATAAAGAAGGGCATTGCAGAGTTCATTTCTAAGTGTCCGAATTGCCAACAAGTCAAGGTAGAGAACTAGAGGCCCGGTGGTATGGCTCTGTACATAGATCTTCCAAAATGGAAGTGGGAGATGATCTATATAGACTTTATTACAGGTTTACCACGGTCTCACATGCAGTATGATTCGATTTGGGTGATTATTGATCGAATGTCTAAATCAACCCATTTTTACCGGTAAAGACTACCTTTTTCAGTAGAGTACTATGCTAAGTTATATATTCAAGTGATAGTCATACTTCATGGAGTTCCGGTATCCAATATTTCAGATAGAGGTGTGCAATTCACCGCGCAATTCTGGAAGGCTTTCTAGAAGGGTTTGGGTTCAAAGGTGAACCTTAGTACTGGTTTTCATCCTCAGATTGATGGTCAAGAAGAGTGTACAATTCAGACTTTAGAGGACATATTGAAGGCATTTGTGATCAATTTCAAGGGTAATTGGGATGATCACTTACCTCTTATAAAGTTTTCTTACAATAACAGTTACCACTCTAGCATCCAAATGGATCCCTATGATGCTCTTTATGGGAGAAGATGTAGATTTCCTATTGGATGGTTTGAGGTTGGTGAAGCTGGTTTGATAGGACCAGACTTTGTTCATCAAGCTCTGGTGAAAGTGAAGATTATTCAAGAGAGGTTGAAAACAACGCAGAGTCGTCAGAAATCCTATACTGATGTTAGGCGAAAAAGACTTAGATTTTGAGGTAGATGATTGGGTTTATTTGAAGGTTTCACCCATGAAGGGTGTTATGAGGTTTGGTAAGAAGGGGAAACTTAGTCCCTGGTATATTGGTCCTTACATGATATCTAAGAGGATTGGCAATGTAGCTTATGAGTTAGAGCTACCGTCAGAGTTAGCAACGATTCATCCAGTATTTCACATTTCCATGTTGAAGAAGTGTATGGGTGATCCTTCACTTATCATATCTACTAAATATATTGGTATTAAGGATAACTTATCTTATGAGGAGATTCCCGTTCAGATTCTTGATCGCCAGGTTCGCAAGTTGATAACCAAGGAGGTAGCATCAGTCAAGGTTCTATAGAGGAATCAATTTGTTGAGAAAGCTACTTAGGAGGCTGATGAAGATATGAAGAAGATATACCCGCATCTCTTTGAGTCCGAAGAAATTCCAAATTAAGGTACTAATCCTTTTCTTTGCACTTATTTTAGTTGAAATGTTGTGTTACTTAGATATTGAGTGTTTGAGCTGGGTGTTAGATGTTACCACCCTTAGTCTACTTAGAGTAATCTCATTCGAGGACGAATGTTCCCAAGGGGGAGATATTGTAACACCTCGGTATTGGAAGAGCTAAAAATAGAAAGAACTAAATTGGAAATAGCAAAAGCTAAAATTTTGCAAGTTAGGCTTAGGTTATGAATTTTGGGTCAACTTCAAACAACCATATTTTTCAGTACAGGATGAGTTGGGTGGCCCATAAGATATCATATGAAAGATCTTGGAATCCTCTTTCGAACGCCACCTAGTTTGCTAATTTTCGAGCTTGTATGAGGGAGATATACCCGTTTGAAGTCAGGCTGCCCATATAAGGAAAGTTACCCGAAAATATAAGGGATATTTTGGTCTTTTCCTTACCCAAACAGATTAAAACGAATTTTGGTAAATAATTAGGGGTATAAACTGATTTGGTTCAGTTTTCCCAAATCAATTTACTCTTAGGGTTTTGAGAGGAGTTCAAGAAGAGGAGAAAAGGAGAAAAGTTCAAGGTGTTCTTCAAGATTCTTGAGTTTTGTTGTGGATTTCGCCAAGGATTTGATCCCTAAGAGGTATGTGAGCTCTCATAGTGTTGGGTTCGTTCACCAAGATTCTTGAAGTTTTTCTTTCGTTCTTGAATTAAGATGGGATTGATGAGTTCTTGAGGTAATTGTATTGAGTTTAAGAGTTTTTTTAGTAGATTCTCATATACTTGTATTGGGTAATTGAATCTAAGGAGAATTTGAGAAAAGAAATCAATTCTAGACGAATTAGGATTAGAAAATAAAATAAAAAATTCATCGGATTGAACTAGGGAGTAATGGCGCGCCGCCCCCAGATGCGGCAGCAAGTCTAGCGCGGCGCACCAGTAGTGCGCCACAAATGACTCTCTGAACTTTAGGGGTAGGCGCCCCGCGCCAGCACTACGCTAGGGTGGCCTTTCCCCACCCTCTTTCCCTTGTTTAGCCCGTTCGAGTCCTTTTAGAGTATACCTTTACTTTTTATCGATTCTAACTACTCTAAACTAGTTCTAAACATCTAGAAATCATTAACAACATGAATCATAACATTGAATTCATAATTCAAATTCAAGGTAGAGCTAAGAGTCAAGTCTTGAGAGTTCTTCGAGTCATTTTAAGAAGTCTTTTTACAAATTTTTTTTAAACTTGTTTTAAATGACTTGAGCACCAAGTTGAGGAAGAGTAGAGCTGAGTTCATTTTCTTTAAAATGATATATGAGAACTAATTATTCCAAAGAGCAAACATTTTTACATTTAAGATGAGAGGAAACACCGATTTCCAAAGAGTTCATGAATAATTTTCAGTATTATCTCCTTTTAGAGAAACCTTTTGAGTAATAATCTCACAGTTGAGGAAGAGGAATTGTTTTCTGTAAAACATAATAAGCTATGTTACATTTTGGGAGTAGTATTGAGCACCGATATGGGGGAAAGTTCTAACAACTCACAACCCTCATAAACCATGTAGCCAAAGTGGGTACAAAGGGTCATACTTTTTAGATGATTACTTATTGATTTTTAGCATATACTATTGGATCCACTTAGTTAAGGAGTTCTATACCCCGACAAAGTATAGGACAGTTCTAGCAGCGTGGGCTAGACGTTGTATCATCACATAGCTCATAGGGATGGTTGTCGGTTAGAGAATCTCCCAAACAAAGTTTACTTTGTATTTTTGCATACAAACAGAGTTTATATGATATTTTCTAATACAATGAGTTGTTATTTACTGTTTTAAAGCTTTTCTTTATACTGCATTATTTCTATTGCTTTATATTGAAATGAGGTTGAGTTGAGTTGAGATGAGGTAAGTGTTTCTTCAGTTCCAGTTCAAGATTATTTCATCTTTTAGATTTCCCCTCACACTCTCGTACATTTCATGTACTGATGTCATTTGGCCTGCATCTTTTATGATGTAGATACAGGTAACCAAGATCAGCATCCAATGTTTCATTGATCCAATTGAGTTCTAGAGTATTGGTGAGCCTCCTTGCTTCAAGAGGATCCCTTCTTTATTTTTAGTTATTTTAGTTGTTAGGATGATCAGGGGTCTTGTACCCCGACATCCCTTATAGTATTAGACGTTTCATAGATAGATAGATAGTAGTTCATGAGTCTTTTCTATTTTCAGTTTTAAATGTTTAAAGACTTGAGTTGACTCTTTGGCCAATTGAATGTTCCTTTACAACATTCTGAGTTTATTACATGAATTTATCTTTTGAGTTCTTTTAAATGTTGAGTAAAGTCTTCCACTGAGTAGTGATCCAGGCCAAGGATTTTCTTTGGGCCAGAAATGGTTCTCGAGTGCCCGGTTGCGCCCAGGGTGTAGGCTTGGGGCGTGACATCCATCTTTTAGCAAATTGTCTACATCCTCCCACAAATTCTGTATAGTTTTCATTATAAAGAGAAATGGAAATATTATGGGGAATATGACTGTGTCGTTGTGACATCTCCGAATCTTGTTGAGGAGTGAATCAGGTCTAGGTCTGGCAAGGGAACGGGGACAGAGACACTGGGATGGGACAGAGGGGGATGGGACGGGATGGATACACCTTTGATCGAGATTCAATTGGACCCCGGATGAACCGGGCCAGGATTCGCGGGACAAGATTAAGTCCCATCCCGTCCCACTATATTAATGGGATGGCACAGTGTTTGGAGGGATCGGACAGGACGTGGGATTTTATATTTTTTAATATATTCATTTAATTGTTTTGAAGTTAGATATTTTTTTGAATAAAATTTATAATTTTTATTGGTTTCAATAACATTTTTTAGCTAAGTAAAAATACTTAAGTTTTGAAAATTTCAAATTTCATCTTTTAAATTACAAAGTTCAAAATTAAAATTTGAACTTTGAAATTTAAACTTGAAAGTTCAAATGTGAATTTCAAAGTTCAAGATTCAAATTTCAAGTTTCAAATCTGTACTTTGAAATTTAAACTTGAAAGTTCAAATTTAAATTTTGATTTTTAAATTTCAAAATTCAAAATTCAAATTTCAAAAATATTGATTTTAAAGTATGTATGATTGTATGTATTAAAATTTAAATGCAAGACAATAATTGTATAAAAAAGACTTGAATAAAGTCTTTAAATTTGAACAAATAAAATCTAATTGCAACTTACAACTTACAAGTTACAATTTACAAATATTAGAGGAGTAATTGAACTAAGCAACCGCCTTCTAGGAAGGGTTCTGTTTCAATAAGTTCTCGTATGTAAATCTAATATTTGTTACAAATAGTAGAGGAGTAACTAATCTACGCAGCCACCTTCTAGGAAGGGTTCTGTTTCAATAAGTTCTCGTATGTAAATCTAATATTTGTTACAAATAGTAGAGGAGTAACTAATCTACGTAGCCACCTTCTAGAAATGGTTATGTTTTAATTAGTTCTCGTATCTAATCTAATATATGTATTCTCCAATAAAACTCTATACTAACTCTTATATCAAATCAAAGGTAACATCCTCCAGTCTTGGTAATGATGTTATAAACTCTTGTGACTCTAATTCATCGTCACTAGATCCTATTGCTAAATTAATCCAAGCTTCTTGTTTGGAAGTTAACTTTTGCAAATTATAATTTATTCTCTCAGCGTTGACCCAATCTCCAAATAAAACTGATGTCTCCAAGGTTTCTTCTGCCAATGAATGTTTGTTATCTCCAATTTGAAATCTTGTCGCACTAAATGCAGTCTCTGAAGTAACCGATGAAGCTTGAATAGCTAGAACATCACGAACCATTTTACTAAGAATTGGAAATCCATTGCCACGTCTCCTCCACCATGCTAATATTTCTACGGTGCCATGCTCGTCGTCAACTGTTTCCAAAGTTGATTAAGATATTCTTCAAAGTTATCATGGTTAGTAGAATTAAGACCAAGAAAACCTTGCATAAAATTATCAATTTCATTATTACCGGCAGCATTAGAAGTTTGAGCAACTTCTCCTTCATTCACTTCTAAAGTTCTATATTTATCATACAAGATTTTGGCTTGAACTTTTATTCTAGACTTACAAAAATCACAACTTAGAACTTCTTCCGGTAAAATTTCTAAAGTATCATAAAATTTTTGAACAAGTCTTTGTACACCTTGTAATTTATATTGAGGGTTGAGTAAAGTCGCACTTAAATAAATTTGAGGAATAGGAAAAAAAAAATTCAATTTTTCAATCATACCTTCAATAGATTCTCTAAAATTTTCAATTGTTTTGTATTTAGCAAATTGAATTCAAAATAGCAAAAATATTTATTAATACTAATGAAATAGTAGGATAATAAATTCCAGAAAATATGATTGTAGCCTTATAATAAAATTTTCAAAAATCCAGTAGTTCTTTACTTTCATCCTAATCTTCTTCACAAATTCTTTCTAGTGGGTCAGAACTATGAGCATTAAAAATCATTTGCATGAGTCCTTTATATTCATAAGCAATTGAAAGCATTTCATAAAAAGAATTTAACCTTGTTTTAATATGTTTTGGAACATTTCGTGGTATCATATCACATAGTGCACAACGCTTGTCAAAATCCCTAATTCTAGTAGGTCTATGAGCATAAAAATCCATAAGACAACATATTCAATTTTCATACAACCACAATCAAATAATTTAATACCATCTCGTACAACTAAATTTAATACATGTGCAGCACATCTAATACGAAAAGTGTTAGTATGAATTGGACATAGTCTAGTTTTTAACATACTAACAATGTTAGTATTATTAGAGGCATTATCTAATGAGACACTCATCACGTTATCACAAAACATATAAAAATCTAAAATACCTAAAACAGTTGAAGCTATATATGCACCCGTTTTTTTCTCTACACACATTATAACTTAAGATTATTTTTTGCGAATTCCAGTTATTATCAATTCAATGTGTTGTAACAGTTAATAACCATGTCCATTAACACTACGACTCATGTCATAAGTTATAGCCACTCTACAATCTAATATGTTAAATAAACGACAAAGATATTGACAATGTTTACCTTGATATAGAAAAATATCAGCTTTAACTGTATTTCTTGAAACACCTTTAAAATAAGCATTATAAGTTTGTTAAATATATTCAATAAAACCGGGATGTGAAGGAAAACTAAAAGGCAAACCACAAATAGAAACCATCTTAGCTAAATTTTAGTGATCTCTTTCTTTATTATATTTACGTTATGTAATTAGACCACCGGGGTTAGAAGAATCCAATGTTCCTTGAACCATGTTAGAAGTCTCTATCGATTGAATAACATTAGAATTAGCATCAACATCATCAATTTGAATTCCCTTTTTTTAATCGGCTAGAACTTTGGCGGCCTTATATTCAGTCGGTCTACAAGATAACAAATGTCAATTTAAATCTCCCTTCCCACCTTGACCTGCACGTGTCTATGTATAAAGTATTGTTTACACTTATTACAAATAGCAACATAGTTTTTCTTATTGAAAGTCATTAACTGTCATACAACAAAAGTTTTAGGGCATTGGTACTTCACCTTTTCCCTTGTAGGAGGTACAGGGGCGTTGACTATTTTGCTCAGATGGAGTTGTAGTTTGAGTTGGAGTTTCCATCGCTGGACTAGTAGGTGTTTCATCCAATTCATCTTCTTCCAAATCAACTTCTACTTTTTCACCTGAATTTTCATCACAATTAGTATTACCATAACATCTTAATTAAAATTTTATGATCAATTTCAACATTTGAATCTATATTTAAATGAGGAGTGAAAGAAGTATCATCAACATAAGTAGAATCATTTTTATTAAATCTAACTTTAGGCATTGATTTAGAAGAAGAACCACCACATTTACTTTTGCTTTTTCCTTACTAACTCTTTTAGAAAAATTAAATAAATTAGAAATAGTGGTTGTTACTTTTTCCTTACCAATTATTCTTTACTAGAACTCATATTTAATAAATGTGAAGTATAGTATAAAAATAATAATAACACAAAAACAAACTGCAAAAAATAAATAAATGAAGAAATGAAACGAATGTACCAAACGCTTGCATTAATAGCGGACAGTTATAACAAATTCTTGAAGCTTGCTCCAAAAATATTATTGTAGTTTGTAACTTGTAACTTGTAACTTGAATACTTGAATACTTCATAGCAATAATATAAAATATAAATAAATTGAATTATAAATATTATGATATTAATTAAAATATAAATATTATGATATAAATTGAGAATTAAGTGGAATCAAGAATCGAGAACCAAGAATCAAGAATGAGAGAATATAGAATATAGACGAGAGAGTAGATAAATTTGTGAGAAATAGTGAAGGATAAAGGGATATTTATAATATATAAAATGGACTGAAGTGTATTTTATGTAATTTTAGGGTTAAAATAAAAGTTTAAAAAGTAGGGGTGGTAGGGGGTGTTTGGGAGGTGTAAAAAGTCTTTAAAATCTAATATAGTCATTGGGGGGCCCACTAGCTGTTGCCCCAACGGCCATTTGTTTTATAATAAAAATAAAAAAATACTAATAATTTAAACTGTCTGCGAGACCGGCCAGTTCAGTCGGGTCGAGCGGAACAAATCATTGAACCGTCCCTCCCCGGTCCCCCAACTTGGTTCACCACATGGGACCGGGACCGGCGAGACAGGTCTCGAGCCGGTACCGGGCCGGGTCGAGCCGTCCTGGTCCCCTTGTCAGGCCTAATCATGTCAAAGATAGTTCCAAATACAAAAAAATATTAAAATTTGATAGAGGGGTAACCAAATCCAACATGGGCCGCCTACGTATATCATTCTTTATAATTCAGATCATACGTAATTCATTACAAGAAAATGTGTGATAAAATGAAAATAAAGATATTAAATGTGCGTTTAGAAAATAAAGAGAGCAATAACTGCATATACATAGTTCTTTCCAATGTCGTGCACTCTTCTTTTTTACCCTTCATATAGAATGTCTTTAAATGACCCTGTTCAAAATCGTCTTGCGCTTATCCTTAAGCATCAAATATGTTATCAGATGAAGAAGCGTCCTCAATATTGACTAATTTTTTTATCAGGTTTTAAATTTTGTTTTTGATGGTTGAATAATTCTTTGTATCGTGTCCAACTTCTCCTAAATAATAAGCACATCTATGATCAGCCCTATAAGATTTTCCCAAATAATTGAGTGATCTTCCTTCTATATGATGGAGAATATCGGCTCGTTGCTTTCAACCTTTCATAATGTCGAGTTTGATATTCCAATAATGGTGTAAATATTTTAGGAGGCTTCCTTAAGTTTGGACGAGAACTTTTTTTTTTGATTGGCATGGTGGTTTTAATACTTCCTTTGAGGATATGAGTGCATATGAGTATCTGATGAGTCCGAGATTTGGACTCATTTGGGGCTTTATTTGGATAGATTTAGTGTCCTCAAATGCTTATTTTGTGCCAATAACTGATGTAAAATCCTTTATTTCAAGATATTGGGATTGAGGAACAAAGCAGGGACACTAATTAGCAAAAAGGAACGAAGCGAGCTGAAACAACGAAGAAATGAAGGCATGGTGATCGCCAATGTCACTCGGCGACTCGCCAAGTTACCACTCTATCGCCTAAAGTTATAGAAAACTGAGGCTGAATTAGGGGTAGCTTCGGCGAGCAGCAGTTCCACTCGGCGTGTCGCCGATCGCTTCAGCGATGGATGACAAAGTTGCCAAAAGTACTGATGGAGATCCAGATAAGTGTTGATCAGCGAGATGAAAGGAAAAAGGGCGCATTGTGGAATAACTCGGCGATCCCGATCATGCTCACCTAAAATTACAGTGGCTGAACTAAGAAGAGGTGAAAAATGAAGGCGAGATGAAGGAAAATCGGAGAGTCGCCGAACGGTCAGCAAATCCCGACTTACCTCGCCGATTGGTCCAAATAGCCACAGAATAGACTTGCATAAATTGATTTTTGCAAGAGAGAGAAGGTATGCAGAAACGTGAGGAATAAAAGATTAAGAGAAAAAAACACTACCATTGTGGATTTCAAGTGATTTTTGCAAGGTTTTCATTGAGATTTTGTAATAGAGAAGATTTTAGTTGATTTTAACTTCCAAATTTCATTTACCTAGCTATGGAAAACGTGGCAAGTGTTGATTTTCTTATTTTCATCATGATTGGCTAAAACCCTAACCTTGGGGGTTTGAATATGTGACCAATTGTTGCCTTCTACTAAATGGGTGTTGTCAATTAGTGATTTGTGATGTTAATCTGAAATGGGTCTAAATTATTATGGTGGTTTAACTTCATTATTGCATCTTTGGTGTGATATATTTGAGAGTTTTGTGCTTGCTCGAGAGAGAAGTACAGAACCAACATAGTATTTTGGTATCCTTAGTAGTGGGTCTTGACGGTTTCAGCTTGAGAAAGTTAAACCCAAAACCCAACCTTTGTATCCAGCTCGAAAGAGTGGATTTGATGAGAACGTGGGCTGGTTAGCTTAAGGATAGTGTTGAGGTTCGAGAGAACTCAACGTAAATGAGGCAATTGTTCGAGAAAAAATTGTTTTACTTATAGTCCATTCTACCCGTAACGAATTAGCATTATCAGTAATGATGTACACCCATTAAGTTGAATTCGACAGTTGGTTAGTCAATCCCCCAAGTTTTTTCTAGTTATTTGATTGTTTCTTGCTAATACTTTGTAGTGTGTTGGTAACGACATCCTGAAGATTTGATTATTTAAATCTTAAGTGTGTGCTGCTCAGCTGTAAAGTCATCATCATACCTTCGTATTTGAATCTAAAGAAATCTACTCTCTGTAGGATCGACCCCAACCCAATTGGTTGGGTTATATAATGACTAACTATCGTTGACACTTAGAATTGGATGAAGTGTCCTTGAAACGTTAATAAAAAATGGCACCATTGCCGGGGAGTAGCGTTACTTAGAATTCTTTGATCGAAGATTTGATTTGTGAATTTGTTGGCTGTAGTTGAATTGGCTTAGGCTGCATTATGTAGTGTTGGTTTGACTACATAGACGTAAAAATGAGTGAGGAAGAGGTGAATGGTATTCAAGAAGGTCATCAGGACGATATCAATGATATTAATAGTGTTTACAACCCATCTCATTAAGGTGAAATAGGTGCAATTTGCATACCACAAGATGATGGGAATGCAATATTTGAGGTCACTAGCACGACTCTTCATCTCCTCCAAATGAGGGGACTCTATGAAGAGCTAGAACATGAAGACTCGCATGAGCATGTAAGAAGTTTTACAGAGGTGTGCAGCCCATTTTCATTCAAGAATGTGTTACAAGAGTCAATCCGACTTCGGTAATTTCCACTATCTTTGACGAGGGAAGCCAGCAAGTGGTTGGCCGATTTACCAAACAATTCCATCACATCATGGGAGGAGCTGATTATAGCATTCAATGCAAGATTCTTTCCACCATCAAGGATGATGAAGCTTAGAGACGACATTCAAGGTTTCAAGCGATGGGAGGGTGAACTCATTCAAAAAATGTGAGTGAGGTTTAAGAAACTCTTACTTAAATGCCCAACTCACGGGCTACCAAACGATTTGCTACTCCTATATTTTTACCGGAGTCTTGGTTCAGTTAATAAAGGGGTGGCTGATCAATTAGTACGAGGGGAAATAATGTTGCAATCATTTGAGGTGGCCTCATTCCTTCTTGATGACATGACGAAAATAAATCAAGCTTGGTACACCCAAGAGGATCAAGTCTCTCCTTTTTGTTTTAGAATGACACAAGAACAACTTGATAAGGAAAGAGAGAGGGATGAAAACATCAAGAAGATGTTGACCCAAATGGAACTATTACAAGAGCATATGATGGAGAATGTGGAAAATCCCAAAGGGACAAGTGAAGTGTTTAGAGTTGAGAAGGGTTCTTCCTCCGGTTATTCAAAGTAGGGGCAGAATCAAGGTTGGAACTATCACAAGGGGGAAGAGCAAAAAAGATACTATCAAGATTGGGCCGAGCAAAGTGAGTATTGGAAAATGGAGGAGGACCATGAAGAGGACGACACTCACTCAAGTGAGAGCCCAAAATCGAAAGGGAGTGCAAGTAGTCACCGGGTGAATGATTTGCTGTCACGCATCCTTGATAAAGTCGAAGGTTCGGATGACTTGTTAAAAGGGATAAAAGCTGACTTTTCATCATTGAACAATAAAGTGAACTTTCACGCAAATGCAATCAAGATACTTGAAGGTCAGTTGAGTTTACTTTCAGCAAAATTAAAACCTTAAATGGCAATGGAAGATGATAATAGAGGGCTGGCTGTGGTTACTCATAGTGGAAAGGTAGCAATAGGCAATGTGACGGGCAATGAAGAAGCTCAAATACATGAAGAAGACAAAGGTATAGAGGAAGAAGAGACACAAAAAGATGTGGAGAAACATAATCCCATCCCAAAAGTTATGCAACCTTTACCCAAAATATCGCCTCCATTTCCCCAACGTCTCAAGTAGAAGAATGAGGATGAGAAGTTCAAGAAGTTTTTATCAGTGTTCAAGACACTATCAATTAATCTCCTTCTAGTTGAATCATTGTTGGAAAGTCTGGGTTACGCCAAGTTTATGAAGGAGTTAGTCACAAAGAAAAAGAGTTTGGATTTTGAGACAATCGAAGTTTCTCATAGTTGTAGTGCAATCATCGGAGCTGATAAAAAAAAGAGAAGATCCCAGAGCGTTCAACATCCCTTGCACCATCGGCATGCTCCAATTTGTTAAAGCCCTATACGATTTGGTAGCAAGCATCAACCTAATGCCATATGCGATCTATAAACAACTTGGGTTAGGGGAACCAAAAGAAAACAACAATGAGACTCTTGATGGCAGACCGATCGACTAAACATCATGTGGGGATACTATATGACATCTTGTTAAAGGTTGACCGATTCATTTTCCCGGCTGATTTTGTCATTCTCAATTGTGAAATAGATGCTGAAATTCCCATCATTTTTGGGAAGACCATTCTTGGCAACCGGGAGAGCATTGGTGGATGTTGAAAGAGGAGAATTGAAGTTTCGGGTGAACGAAGATGAAGTAACCTTTAATGTTTGTAAGTCGATGAAACACCCAAGTGATATTCACGTGGTCTCCACTGTTGATGTTATTGATGAGGCGGTGGCTAGTGTGAGCCACTTGATGTGTATGAGTGAGCCACTTGAAGCCATGCTTGCGAACTATGATGAATTCCAAATTCAAGGCTATGAAGAGGTAGTAGCTTCTCTCTCAGGCTTGGGAGGGATATTCAAAGACTCCGTTGAAGTTGTACATTGATCTAAAAAATCAAGAAAGTCCTCCCGCAAAGCCATCAATAGAAGAACCACAAAATCTGGAGTTGAAAGTACTTCTCTCCCATCTCCGTTATGCTTTCTTGGGGGAAAATAACACCTTACCGGTGATCATTGCAGCTGACTTGCTTGAATGGTAAATAAAATTGATCCTTGAAGTGTTGATAAGGCATTTCAAAGTTATAGGTTGGACTATCGCTGACATAGTGGGCATTCCTCCCGGTATTTGAACTCACAAAATTCAGCTTGATAGTGATTATAAGCCAAGTGTTGAACATTAGTGGAGATTGAACCCACCGATGCAAGAGGTGGTGAAAAAGGAGATAATAAAGTAGTTGGAAGCAGATGTGATCTACCCTATTGCGGATAGCAAATGGGTAAGTCCAGTACAATGTGTACCGAAAAAGGGAGGCATCACAGTAGTCCCAAATGAAAATGGGGAGCTTGTATCGATGAGACCGGTGACCGGATGGAAAGTATGCATGGCTTACCGAAATTTAAATTCGTGGACTGAAAAGGATCACTTTCCCATACCTTTCATGGATCAAATGCTTGATCGATTCTCAAAGAGAGGTTGGTATTGCTTTTGGATGGATATTTCGGTTATAACCAAATCTCCATCGCTCCTGAGGACTAAGAGAAAACCACTTTCACCTGCCCATATGGAACTTTTGCCTTCAAACGGATGCCGTTCGGGGTTATGTAATGCTCCGGCATCATTTTAGTGTTGCGTGTTATCTATTTTTGCTAACATGGTAGAGAATTCAATGGAAGTATTAATGGATGACTTCTCGGTTGTGGGTGACACTTTTGAAGCCTATTTAGCACATTTAGGACAAGTTCTCCAAAGATGTGTGGAGACAAATTTGGTCCTAAACTGGGAAAAATGCCACTTCATGGTTAAAGAAGGGATAGCTCTTGGTCCAAAAGTGTCGCAAAAGGGGCTGGAGATTGATAAAGCAAAAATTGAAGTGATTGAAAAGTTACCACCACCAATTTCGGTGAAGGGTGTTCGTAGTTTTTTGGTACATGCCAGTTTTTACCAGAGGTTCATCAAAGACTTCTCAAATATTGCACATCCTCTATGCAAACTGTTGGAGAAAGAGGTGAAATTCCACTTTGATGATGCTTGCATGGTGGCTTTCAAGTGCTTGAAAGAAAAATTGGTTTCCACCCCAATCATCATTAGTCCTGATTGGTCAGACTCTTTTGAAGTAATGTGCGATGCAAGCGGCACAGCATTAGGTGTTGTATTGGGGGATAAAACGCAACAAACGTTTTCACCCCATTTACTACGCAAGCAAAACTCTAAACAGTGCTCAATGTAACTATACAGTTACTGAACAAGAGTTACCTGCGGTAGTTTATGCGTTTGAGAAGTTCCGGGCATACTTGCTAGGTACTAAAGTGATTGTTCACACTGATCATGTTGCACTGCGTTATCTGATGGCAAAGAAGGATGCCAAGCCAAGATTGATAAGGTGAGTGCTTTTATTGCAAGAATTCGACTTTGAGGTCAAAGTTAGGTGAGGTTGTGAAAATCAAGTGGATGACCACTTATCAAGATTGGAAGGAAAGGAAAATGACGAGCTGGAGATCGATATAAATGATGTTTTTCCCGATGAACGTATTCACGGTAACTCTCAAACAATCTCCTTGCTATACTGATTTTTCTAATTACATAGAGTGTGGGTTAATGTCGGACGAACTGAACTTCTACCAACAAAAGAGGTTCTTGTTCGATGTTAAGAAGTACTTTTGGGATGAGCCATATTTATTCAGAGAGTGTGCAGACCATATCATTAGGAGATATGTTCCAGAAGAAGAAACCATCGAAATTCTCCATGCTTGTCATGTTTCATCGGTTGAGGGTCATCATGGTGGTGTACGTACAGCTGCTAAAGTTCTACAAAGTGGGTACTACTCGCCGTCTCTCTACAAAGATGTTCATGAGTTTGTTAAGAAGTGCACTAAATGTCAGAAACAAGGTGGAGTGTCTAAAAGACACGAGTTGCCTCTTACACCCATTTTAGAAGTTGAGTTATTTGATGTTTGGGGAATAGATTTCATGGGCCCATTTGTGAGTTCGTTTGGTAATAAGTATATCTTGGTGGCTATAGATTATGTTTCTAAATGGGTGGAGGCTGTTGCACTTCCAAACAATGAAGGAAAAAGTGTTGTTCAATTCCTGAAACGCTACATCTTTGTAAGATTTGGTACTCCTCCGGCTATTATTAGTGATGGGGGATCCCACTTTTGCAACAAGTGGTTCTCAGCCGCATTGAGTAAGTATAGAGTGAAACACAAAGTAGCAACTCGGTATCATCCCCAAATGAGCGGCCAAGTTGAAGTGTCAAACCGGGAGATCAAAAGCATCTTGGCCAAGATAGTGAATACTAATAGGACTGATTGGTCTCGAAAGCTTGATGACGCACTATGGGCGTATCATACCGCATACAAAACACCAATCGGTATGTCTCCGTCTCAACTATTTTTTGGTAAATCTTGCCATCTACCAGTTGAATTGGAACACAAAGCATTATGGGCATTGAAAGCTCTAAATATGGACTGGACAAAGACTTCAAAAGAGAGAGTAGAGCAGTTAAATGAGTTGCACGAATTCAGGTTCAAAGCTTATGAAAGTTCAGCCCTATACAAGTTAAAGATGAAGAAATGGCATGATGCTAAAATCCTTAACAGGGATTTCAGAGTGGGAGACTGGGTGTTACTATACAACTCTCAACTTAGACTCTTTCCAGGAAAGCTCAAGTCCAAATGGTCAGGACCGTTTAGAGTGACACGAGTGTTCACAATTGGTGCCATCAAAGTTAAAGGTCAAGACGGACCTGCATTTAAGGTGAATGGGCAACGCTTGAAGTTATACTTTGGCAAGTGCCAAGAGATTTCTCTGATTGTGGTGGTTTACCTGGAAGATGCTTGAGAGCATTTCCACGTGCCACGACATTAAATAAGGTGCTTCTTGGGAGGCAACCCAAGTGTTAGTGTTTTAAATAATGTGTGTTGATTTTGCAGGTGCAAGATATTGTGCGAGAAGAAGATGCTATTGGCGGATCGCCGACCCCGTTCGGCGAGCACGACATAGTCCGCCCTATGGACTTCAAAAATGGGGCTGAGATTCTGGAAAATTCGGCGAGAGACCTTCAGCACTCGGCGAATCGCGTACTTAGGCAACCCAATTTTTCTCGCCCTTTTTACTTCAGTGCTGGCAGCATAACTCAATGATCGTTCGGCGATATTCCAAGTCCATTATGTGAATCGCCGACCTGGCGACCTCTTGCATCTCTGCCGATTTACCCCTTTCTGAGAGTGTCACCCTCTAGAACTAAGGGCGATATTCAGCTCATTGGGCGCACCACCGAAGCATTCGGCGACTGGTTCATTTTCTCGCCAACTGGGTGCTTAGTGAAGATTTCTCGTCACCTTGCTCTGCATGTTAACATACTAGAATTTTATCTTTATTTGCTAGTTTTTATTTTAATTCTTCTTTTATTTGCGGGAGTGTTCATTCTCTACTCACATTGGTGACAATGTTGAATGCTTTTGATGGGGGTGTGTACTTGTTCAGTAAATTCCTTTGTGTTCTTGGACCCTTTTGGATGCATTCTTTTCCATCTCTTGGTTGTGTTTAATTTTAGTGTCGGTTGTGATCAATACCGATGACTTGAATGGTGCTCTCAATCGAACAAACATGAATGTGCAACTACGATGAAGTCAAATAAAGTTGCATAGGAAATATGTGAACTTTTTGCATCTCGTTGAGACTAGCCGATTGTCGAATTGAGTCTCTTGTGATGAACATTGCACACTAGCGAAATGTGGAGTCTTGTTTGACATTGGTGGCAATGCCTTGTGTGTTGAGCTTACCGTGAACCTTGTGTGATGACACCTAGAATTTGCCCCGTTGGTCTGGTAGACCAATTGATGTGAGCTCTTGAAATGATCTTAGGCAACAATTTTAAAGAGTGAAATAATTTGAATTTATACCTCTTTTGTGGCCTACCTTGTGAGTGTGTGAACTTTGTTCGAGCACCATTTGAGCCTTACCCTTTCCTTGGAAGAAACTTGATGCAATTGTGACTTTTTTTTGTATCCCTTCACCCTTAATCCTCATGAGATGTGGTTTGTTTGAATAGCCAACTTAGGCTAAAAGCCTAAATTGAGGGTGTGGTGAAAAGAAGCTAAATCAAGAAATGTGAAGAAATTCCCCTCTACCTATGGTTTTGAAAAAGATGGAACCCCTCCATACAAAAAAAAAGAAGGAAAAAGAAAAAGAATGAAAAAGGTTTGAAATAAAGTTACAAAAGGAAATGGGGTGTCCAAAGTTTCATGGAAAATGAATAATGGGGTGAATTGTGCGCATGAATGAAAATGATGAGGAGAAGAAAAGGAAATATTGTTCATACCACATTTCACGAGGATAGCAACCACTGAGCCTAAATGACCATACATTTACACTCAGCCCCGTTATAAGCCTTGAAAAAAACCTTTTGATCTTGAGTGAGCTGAAACAAGTGTTGGTTGGAAAATAAGGGCAAACATATGGGTTAAGTCATGCATTGTGTTCATCTTTGTGAGTGTGCGTGTTGATTTTGATTCCGAAGCTATAAATTGTTTAAGAGTAGTGTGTGAATATGGAATCATTCTTTATGTTAGGGAATTTTAGTACCTTTGTTGAGCTTGAACTTGCATTCGAAGCAAGTACTGTGAACTTGAGAATCTTTGAAAATGGTGAGTCACAACTTAAATCTTTGAGTGCACAATTGATCCTTGCATGAGTAAGTTGAGTCTTTTTGTGTGCATTTATGATTGAGTCTTGTGTAGCACTATTTGAGGCATCCTTTTTGAACTGCTGAACTTGGGTTTTACTTGAGGACAAGCAAAAGTTTAAGTTGGGGGTGTTGATGAGTCCGAGATTTGGACTCATTTGGGGCTTTATTTGGATAGATTTCGTGTCCTCAAATGCTTATTTTATGCCAATAACTGATTTAAAATCCTTGATTTCCTGGTATTTGGATTGAGGAACAAAGCAGGGACACTAATTAGCAAAAAGGAACGAAGCGAGTTGAAAGAACGAAGAAATGAAGGCCTAGTGATCGCCAATGTCACTCGGCGACTCGCCAAGTTACCACTCTACTGCCTAAAGTTACAGAACGTTGAGGCTGAATTAGGGGTAGCTTCGGAGAGCAACAGTTCCACTCGACGTGTCACCGATCGCTTAGGCAATGGATGACAAGGTCAACAAAAGTATTGATGGCGATCCAGCTAAGTGCTGATGAGCGAGATGAAAGAAAAAAGGGCGCATTGCGGAATCACTCGACAATCCCTATCTTGCTTGCCTAAAATTACAGTGGCTGGACTAAGAAGAGGTGAAAAATAAAGGCGAGATGGAGGAAAATCGGTGAGTCGCCGAACGGTCGGCGAAGCCCGACTTACCTCGCCGATTGGTCCCAAACAGCCACACATCAGATTTGCATAAATTGATTTTTGCAAAAGAGAGAAGGTATGCAGAAACGTGAGGAACAAAAGATTGAGAGAAAAAAACACTAACATTGTGGATTTCAAGTGATTTTTGCAAGGTTTTTCATTGATATTTTGTAATAGAGAAGATTTTAGTTGATTTTAACTTCCGAATTTCATTTACCTAGCTATGGTAAACGTGGCAGGTGTTGATTTTCATCTTTTCATCATGATTGGCTAAAACCCTAACCTTGGGGGTTTGAATATGTGACCAATTGTTGCCTTCTACTAAATGGGTGTTGTCAATTAGTGATTTGTGATGTTAATCTGAAACGGGTCTAAATTATTATGGTGGTTTAACTTCATTATTGCATTTTGGGTGTGATATATTTGAGAGTTTTGTGCTTGCTCGAGAGAGAAGTA
>NW_006239004.1:1788130-1793210 GCF_000226075.1 Solanum tuberosum
TAGTAGTGGGTCTTGACGGTTTCAGCTTGAGAAAGTTAAACCCAAAACCCAACCTTTGTATCCAGCTCGAAAGAGTGGATTTGATGTGAATGTGGGCTGGTTAGCTTAAGGATAGTGTTGAGGTTCGAGAGAACTCAACGTAAATGAGGCAATTGTTCGAGAGACAATTGTTTTAGTTATAGTCCATTCTACCCGCAACGAATTAGCATTATCGGTAATGATGTACACCCATTAAGTTGAATTCGGCAGTTGGTTAGTTAATCCCCCAACTGTTTTCTAGTTATTTGATTGTTTCTTGTTAATACTTTGTAATGTGTTGGTAACGACATCCTGAAAATTTGATTATTAAACTCTTAAGTGTGTGCTGCTCAGCTGTAAAGTCATCATCATACCTTCGTATTTGAATCTAAAGAAAGCTACTCTCTGTGGGATCAACCCTAACTCAATTAGTTGGGTTATATACTAACTAACGATCGTTGACACTTAGAATTGGATGAAGTGTCCTTGAAACGTTAATCAGTATCCATATGTCAAGCCCCAACTCAAGGGGAGCAATTGGCACCTAATGCCAAAACGTGGGCCTGAGCCAACCCTGCTTAGCCATTTATTAATGGAAGGCAGAAGCCACACATAGTTAAGAAAACAAACAAGTATATCTCGGCTTAAATATATGCCCTTGGCCGGCAAGGTCCCTGTCAATAACCCTATAAAGAATATAACTAGTCCCACGATTCATATAGAAAAACCCAGCTACTACATAAACCCTGTTTAGGCTGTCGAGGCCACCATGATATCTAGGAAAATGTAAACACTATATGGGCTGCCAAAGCCTCCATTATCTCTATACAAAATGAAGAAATACTATGTGTCAAGACAATAAAAAAAAACAACCACCAAACTTCGGCCAACCAACAAACAAGGCCAACATGGATAATAACGTGGCTATACAACCCGACACACTAGTCTGCAAGCCTCTATGTGTAGTAAAGATTGATCGGGACAAGGCCTCGACATACCCAAAAACTATATACAACAAAATCCAACAAACCTTTAAACTCCGGCAGCTTTGGAGAAAAGGGGCTAGCCAACCTACTAGAACTCAACCATGCTGTTGGAGAGGTCTATTGAGTCATCTATCGATACCTGCAAGCATGAATGCAGCGACTCCCCCAGGCAATGGGGCATCAATATGAAATAATGTACAGAGTATGAAAGGCAATAGACTAAATGAGCAAGTATCATAATATACCAAAAGCAATCGAGTAAGGAAATCAAAATTAAGATAAACATGCTAACCCACTACTGAATCTAAACATACAAAATGATCAAACAACAACCTAACCGAGCCCCCATAAGCTTGGTAGGTAAAAATAACATACCACCTACCTACGCACCCATAAGCCCAGAAGGTGCCAAATCAATCTACATACCCCTATCGGTAGCCCCTTGTCTTTATAAGAAGTCACATTGCCCTTTTAGGCAACGATATAGCCCCGTAGGTAGCGCATATCCTTCTTAGGCAACATCATAGCTCTGTAGGATGCTCATAGCCCTCTTTTGCATCAACATAGCCCTGTAGGCAACACATAGCCCTCTTTGGCATCAAAATAGCCCCGTAGGCAACACATAACTCTCTTTGGCATCAATATAGACCTGTGGGCAACACATAGCCCTCTTAGGAAATAACATAGTCCTCTTAGCAAACATCATATACCCCACATGCAGTTCATAGCTCAAAAACTAACCAAAATAGCCCCAAGGGCGACAACAAACAATTGAATAGGCCAAAAGCGAGCAATTTAGCTATAAATAATATATATGAATAGTCTCCAAGTTGTTCCTAACTTAGGGTCGTTCTTAACAGATTATGAGTCCCTAAAATGAGGGTTTATAACCACTCAATCAGCCAACCACTCACAACTATATCTACAAGATCACCAATATTAACTACCCTATTATATCACTCTCAAGCTTTAAGGAAACATGCCGAACGAAGGGAATAGCCTTAACATACCTTTTCCTTTATAATTTATGCTAAATAATACCTCTGTCTACACCACTACAACACTAAAAAAAAGTAAACTCAATCAGCAATTATGGACAAGAATTACTACGACAATTCGACAATCGATATGGATTCTTATCGTAAATTATTATCCGATACCTAAAGTATCCATAAACGAATAAAAGATGGTTCCTACCTTTCTTTACTCAACCAGAACACCTGAATAAAATAAAACCACTGAAAAACCCTTCCTGCCACAACCTCCACGGAGCTGCACCGCTCAATTCACCATGAAAACTATACCAAAATGACGAGCTCGCGATGTAGGGCAATTTTTGATAAGGAGCCAAGAAGAGATATGAACACACAAGGACTATTTGAGGAGTAAGTCTCTGATTTTTCTGGGTTTCTTACGAGCTGGAATGTAGAAAAATGAAGAAGATGCTATTTTATAAGGTTCCACCGACCTAGGGGACCACTAGATGCCTCTACTGCACAGTTGGTACAAAAAGGTGAATATCTCTCTATTGTGATGCTGTATGAATGAACGGTTTGATGCATTGGAAACTAGACTCTTAGACTTTTGATTTTGTTATATTATAGGCCCTCTAACTGATCTTATTTTGGGAGAAAACCTACGAGACATTTGCACTAAATTTCAGGGAAATCTTTAAAAAGGAACTTGCGATAACTTTCACAAACTTTTATTACTAAACTCGCTTAACTTTAAAAATTAAGATGTGACTCTTGAGTTCCGAAATATGACCCATATCATTACTTATATATTAATCACTCTTCGTCTTTCCATGAAGGTATGAGTTAAGTTAGAGTTCCGAAAAGTCAGGTTGTTACATCCTCCCTCCCTTAGAAACATTCATCCTCGAATGAAAAATCTAAGACACACGGTTAAGTCCTTACTAGTTTAAAAAAGTTTGGCAAAGTGTCCTCTATAACCGTAATATCCAAGAACCTGAAATGCAGAAGATTCCAACCTAAGCACCTCACAGGACGATACAAATAGCTAAGCACCATAGGTCCGCAATAATAGTACGAGAAAAATACAACAACAACAACAACTACAATAATAAGCAACAATAAAAAGACTAAATGGGTAACCTACCTCATTGTGCTAATCAAGAATGGTATTTTTACCACTGTGGGATCTAAAACAATTAAGGATATATAGATCTTATGTCATCCTCGGCTCCCCATGTCACCTCTTCCTTACTTTTGTTTCTCCACAATAATTTAACAGAAGCCACATCTTTGGTCCTCAACCTTCGGACCTGTCGATCTAATATTGCAACTAGATTTTCCGCATAGGACAACTCCTTTATGATCTGAATATCCTCAACAGGGACAACCCGAGAAGGGTCTCCTATACATTTTTGTAGCATTGATATATGGAAGACCGGATGAACCGATTCTAGCCCCGATGGTAACTCTAATTCATAAGCAACTTGTCCTACCCTCTGAAGGATCCGATATGGCCCAATGAATCTTGGACTAAGCTTGCCCTTCTTTCCAAATCTCATAACAACCTTCATAGGTGAGACTTTTAAGAATACCCAGTCATCAACACAAAACACTAAATCTCTTCGCCGCACATCTGAGTATGACTTTTGGCGACTTTGAGCAGTCAATAAACATTCTCGGATGAGCTTAATGATTAACGTTTCAAGGACACTTCATCCAATTCTAAGTGTCAACGATCACTAGTCAGTATATAACCCAACTAAATGAGTTGGGTTGAATCCCACAGGGAGTGGTACGTGTTTAAGATTCAATAGGAAAGTAGGAATGTTATCAAGTTAGTCATAGGAATAGACATTTACAAAATTAAAACATAATTCAAATCAGGGGGTGGTACGAATGTCAAATAAGGGGGTTTTGATTTTTAATTATCAACCATAACAACAACAAATAAAACGGAATAACAATAATGAGACAGGTTATTGGGAAGTGATTCGATTATAGGCTAATGTAGACAAATGGATAATCGCAACTGTTAGGAAATAGTTGAATATTAGTGAATAAGCTAGACTATAGAGGAGGTCAACTTTCTCTCGAACAATTTACCCCGAATAAAGTCGATCTCTCTCAAACATCGACAAGCATGCAAAATAAGAATAGCCTACGCCTTAGTCCATTTACTCTCTCGAGCTGAATGTGTGGAAAAGGATTTAGGATTCACTCTCTCGAGCTGAACCCATGACAACCCAATACCCACAGACCCTCAATCAATAATCTTGGTTTTAAAACCTCTCTCTCGAGCAAGCCAAAAACACAAAGGTAGAACTGCATTTGCAACCACAATTCTTTAAATTAAACCACAATTACTGATTGAAATGACTTCGAAATAGCATTTAAACTAACAATCAGCAATACCCATAAACTAAATCAGGTCATAATCACACCCCAAGAATTGGGGTTTTAGCTAGACATCATAAAAAGATAAAAATCGTTACCAAATTGAGTTTCCATTAGTTGGGTAAGTTTGATTTCGTCTTTAGAAAGGTCAAAATTGAAGAATCTCAAAGACCCACTTCCAATTTCTCAAAAGTGAAAAACTTCAATTCTTCAAAGCTAAGGAAAAACTTGTCTCAATACTCAGAATTCGATATATTGAAAGTACAATAATTACTAATTGATATAAAGCTCCTAAACTAAATGTTCAAAAATGTATTTATAGTCACCAAAAATATGTTGCGAAGGGTCATTCGGCGCAGTAAGTCGGGTTCACCGATCAACTCGGCGATCCGCCCTTTGGTCAATTCCATCGCCTTTTTGCCTTGTCCTTCAGCATCCTCCAGGTCTGTAACTTTGGGCGATCTAACACTACATCGCGGAACCACTCGGCGATCCGTCGATTGCTCCTTTCTCTCGCCAACTTGATTTTCTCCTTCAGGGCTTGGTACACTGCAACTTTAGGCGGTCAAGAGGTTGTTCGGCGACTCGCCAAGTAGACTTGGCGATCACCAGGCGTACTTTTCTTCATTCTTTCAGCTCGCTTGTTCCTTTTTGCAAATTAGTGTCCTTGCTTTGTTCCTCAATCCATATACCTAGAAATCAAGG
>NW_006239004.1:1793282-1798608 GCF_000226075.1 Solanum tuberosum
GCCTTCTTTTCTTCGTTCTTTCAGCTGCCTTGTTCCTTTTTGCTCAATAGTGTGCATGCTTTGTCCCTAAGAAAAATACCTGGAAATCAAAGGTTTTACATCAGTTATTGGCACAAAATAAGCATTTGAGGACACTAAATCATTATAAATAAAGCCCCAAATGAGTCCAAATCTCAGACTCATCAACACCCCCAACTTAAACTTTTGCTTATCCTCAAGTTCAGCAGTTCAAAAAGAATGTCTCAAACAGTGCTACACAAGACTCAATCATGAATGCACACAACAAGACTCAATTTACTCATGCCAGGATCAATTGTGCACTCAATGGTTCAAGTTGCGACTCACCATTACTAAAGATTCTCAAGTTCACAATACTTGCTTCAAATGCAAGTTCAAGCTCAACAAAGTTACTCAAATGCCCTCACACAAAAAATGATTCCATAATCACATACTATTCTTCAACAATTTAGAGCTCCGGAATCACCTACAACTCTCACACTCACAAAGATGAACACATGCATGACTCTACCCATAGGTTTGCCCTTATTTTCCAACCAACATTCGTTTCAGCTCACTCAAGATCAAAAAGGTCTTTTCAAGGCTTATAATGGGGTTGAGTGTAAAGATATGGTCATTTAGGTTCAATGGATGCTATCTTCATGAAATATGGTATGAACAATACTTTCTTTCCGTTTCTTCATCATTCTCATTCGTGCTTAAAATTCGCCCCATTATTTACTTTCCATGGAATACCGGACACCCCATTTGTTTTGCAACTTTCACAACTTTATTCCATGACTTTTTCATTCTTTTTCTTTTTTTCTTTCTTTTTTTTGTATGGAGGGGTTCCATCTTTCTCAAGACCATGGGTAAAGGGGGATTTCTTCACACTTCTTGATTTACCTTCTCTTTTCACCACACCCCCAACTTAGGCTTTTGGCCTAAGTTGGCTATTCCAACAAAACCACATCTCATGAGGATTATGGGTGAAGGGATAAAGAAAGGTCACAATTGCATCAAGTTTCTTCCAAGAAAAAGGTAAGGCTCAAGAGTGTTCAAGCAAAGTTCACACACTCATAAGGTTGGCCACAAAAGAGGTATAATGTCAAATTGTTTCACTCTTCAAAATAGTTGTCTAAGATCATTTCAAGTGCTTGCATCACTTAGTCAACCGGACCAACGGGGCAAATTCTAGGTGTCATCACACAAGGTTCACGGTAAGCTCATCACACAAGGCATTGGCACCAATATCAAACAGGACTCCACGCTTTTGCTAGTATGCAGTGTTCATCACAAGAGACTAAATTCGATAATCGGCTAGTCACAACGAGATGCAAAAAGTTCACATATTGCCTATGCAACTTCATTTGGCCTCATCGTAGCCGCACATTTATTTTTGTTCGATTTGAGTGCACTATTCAAGTCATCGGTATTGATCACAACTGATACTCAAATTTGCACAAGAATAGCCACAACTAAATACACAAAAGGTGGCAAAAAATTTAAAAAGGGTCCAAAACCATTTGCGATTAACACAAGGAGCCACAAGCTCAAACATCCACAAAATAGTTCTAAAACATAATTCACAGTACAAAACCCAATATATATATATATATACAAAAGTAATAATCACACGAGGTAGGTATGGAAATACCTCACCCCACCACAACAAAAGCAATTTGTCCTCAAATGCAATAAAATATCCAAAAAGTCAATAAAAAAGACAGAGAGAGAGGTAAAGAAAACTCATTTCTACACAGTCTCTCCATCTGTCGGGGAATCAATGCCCCGTGTAGCATCAGCAGCACTGTCGGCTCCACTAGGGTCAGCAATAGATGCGTCTGCAAGTGAGATCTGTACGGCTGAATCCACCATAGCCTCTACAACTGCTATAAGGCCCTCAAAAGTGGTCTCCTCATCGATACCAAGCTGCTCCTCATCGGTCTCAATCTCATACTCGGTGGCAGCTACCTCCTCAGCTCGAACCTCATCTCCGGTGGTAGCTGGAGGCACATCCGAATCAACTGGCATACGAGAATCAACACAGTCCCAAATATCATAGACATGTCGGTGGACTTTATCTGGTCCACATCCTTTCTCAGCGCAGCAATCACGACCTTTAGAGTCATCACCTCATCAGTGGCCCATTGTCCTTGCTTACACACCGCTATCCGGGTCGCAAGGGTATCAATATCCGCACTCCAAGGTGTCACATCAGCTGTAAGAGCCCTCTAAATCATCCCAGGAATAGTGTCCTCAAGCTTAGAGGCACGTCTATCAGCAGAATAGGCTAGCTGCCCCATCCGTAGTAATGCAGCCGGGGTGAATGGAGGTCGGGCGGCAGCAGCAGCGAGCCTAGGAGGCATGAGAGCTGCAGAGGAACTGGGAGTAATAGAAGGGACAGCACTAGATGTACCTGAAGCCCCATGGTCCGGAGTAGGCAATACTGCCTCTGCAGGTAGTGTTTGAGTATCAACAACCGGGGAAGAGTCCACTGGGGTTGCCTTCTTCTTTTCTGCCTCAATCCTCCGGATGTCGGTACAGGATATGGGAGTCACTTCCACATCATTCTTCTTATCTCTAGGAACCCGAGCTTTCCTGCACAACTCGGTGATCAACACCGGAAAGGGATGGGAAGTTTGGCGCTGCTTGTCCCTCATGACCATCTTCTGCACAATAATCATCCCCAGGTTCAGCCTTGTCCTATCAATGATGCAACCAAGACAGGCTTATTTGGTGTAGCGGATAATCCACTCATTCTGGGATGGCATGATGGTACTACTGATGAAGCCAAACCAGAATCTTGCTGCTATATTTAGGCTTTTCTTCTCAATAGGTGCTCCAAGTTAAAGACACTTGGAAGTACCATCTAATATCAGAGGAGCCAACCACTTCTTCATGTTTACTAATGTCTTTGTCTTGATCTTATATTGACAGTCATCCTCAATTCGTGTTGAAACCCCCAGGACTGCATTGATAGCATCACTATCACATTTCACCTTTTTACCCCTGACAACCACATAGTCAACCGGCTTGAATTTGGCTGCCGGCTTTTTCCCTTATGGCACCAGGGCTCCATGAGCAGTGTAGAACTGTCGGACCCAATTTGGAACATAAGAGCCTCGGTGTCGGGTGAACAACTGGAACTTGTGGGACCTCAAGCAGCTCATGATCTCCAGATACCTGTCTATGACGCCATCAGTAGACAGCCTCTTCTCCTCTATAATGGTCTTCAGCCCCTCAGTCTTCAATATGTTCATAGACCATGAAGGAGGACCCTGTACCGATGGTGCTAGGACAACAGCATGTGCTGGAGTAGGAGAAGTAGTGGTGGCCTGGGGAGTCCTGATCCTAGACGGATCATTCATCCTCTTGGATCGCAGCTCTGCCCTCTGGGCTACTAGTAGCTCATCATCCTCCAGCTCAGAATTGGTAGCCCGAGGATCTTGGTACTCACCCTCACTTTTAAAAGTGGTAAGGTGAGTGGCATAGATGTCGTCACTGTCGGAGCTGGCCTCCGATGACCAGGAGCAGGAGCCTTGCCTTTTCCCTTTCCTTTCCCACCTGTGGTGGGCAGTTTAGTAACTTTTGCCCTGGATGTAACTGCATCCTCGTTGATTATGATTCATTTGGCACTTCTGAGGGTCGGCATGTCTTTACCAGCCACTTTTGGTCTAGCCATATCTACAAACACATTATAGACAGTAAGGAATAGTTCAAACAAATTTGCTAAAAAATAGCTGCAGACAAACTCACCAAACAGGTTGGCGAGTCGCCGAATGACTTTGGCGAGCCAGATCGGGCTCGCCGAAATGATTGGCTCAAAATTTTCTCAGAAAAATGGCTTGTCGGCAATTGGAGGGGCCTTTTAGTGAATTGCCGACAGCATTCTGCGAGCACAGACCAGCCCGACGAAAGTTACAGTGCATTTTAGGGGTTAGGGGTAGAAAGGGCAATCAAAGACGACTTTCAACGAGTCGCCGAGTTCACTCGGCGAACTCAGGCTTCTCACCGAAAGTTACAGAACCAAAACTCAAGATTAGCATTAAATTAAAGGCGATCAAAGGGAATTCGGTGAACCGTCGAGTGGTTCGACGAGTTCGACCCAGCTCGCCAAACTGCCCAACGTGCCTACTTTCTACCCCGACTTCCAAATTCAACCCCGCATCCCCCGAAAACAAAATTAAAACATGCACTCATTCAATTAAACCTATAACCATAAGACCTATGCCACAGGGATACTCAGACTTCTCTCGATTTGGCCAAAATTGGCCATTTGACGACTTACGCTCTTAGGAATGACGTCAAGCGCTCCATCATCGGGTAAAATACGTCATTTAGCACAATTAAGGGCTACTCAGACTTCACCCGACTAGACCCAACAACAAATTAGCATAACCCAACAATTTCGACCAATTTTAAAGCACGAAAATTTAGGAAATCAGTAATTAATCATTTTAGGCAAGATATTGTAATTAAATTCATCAAATAAGAACACAATCATGGATTGAAAGAGGCCAAGCACACATCATTAAGATCACACAATTGCAAAATAAATAAGTTGAAATGCTAGGCGGCAAAGATATCCAACTTCGAACAGACAATCGATGACTAACAAGCGGTGATAATTCAAAAATATAGAAAAATATAGTGCGGGTGTGATTTTGGAAAGTTAAAAAGTGAGGGAATGTGAAAGAGTTTGAAAGTTTCAACCTTTGGTCTTTAAAAACCGTCAGTTCTTGCCATTTTGGCGACATTAGTCTTGCTCACCGACCCACTCAGTGTGTCGTTGAGTGGGCACTTACCTCGCTGAGTTTTATAGAACCTCCAGTTAATGTGGGGGTCCAAACAGTGGAAAAAGTCATGATCGCCGACCCGTTTGGCAACACGCCGATTTGATCCTGGGCCCGCCGAGTTTTACAGACTCCAACCTCAAAATTTCTTGAGTCCAACAGCGGTCCATGTTGGGCTAGCCGACCTCTTCGGCGAGTAGCCGACTGGACATTTAGCTCACCAAACTGCACTTTTCAAACACATTCCACACTTTAACCTGCACAATCAACACACGATTATTTCAAAAACAAAATGAAAGCAATAAAAACTTGGTTTGCCTGATATACCGTGAGTTTAGGGTATTTCTAATACATTTCACTTACAAGTTGTGTGTGTCTAGAGCCTTTTTGTATTGGTTTTTATGTGTTTTTATCATATTTTGCAAGAAAGATATTCATGCGCGAAAGTAAAGAGATAGCTGAAAGAAATGCAGAAAAGGGCATCTACGGAGGTGATCTACAGACCTTAGGTCCATTGACGCTCCGTAGATGGT
>NW_006239004.1:1799319-1799496 GCF_000226075.1 Solanum tuberosum
GGAGGTAATCAACAAGAAAAGAATTATCAACATAGATTTAGTGTGATACTATCTAATAGGCTAGTGTCCATTGGTGTGAAGTAATAACTAAGCCACACATCGATGTGGTGTCTAATATGAGTTAAAGGTAATGGTTAGTAAATTATACACACGTAGCCGGACCAAGGTGCGGGGTGA
>NW_006239004.1:1799663-1800947 GCF_000226075.1 Solanum tuberosum
GAAAGTGACGTTTGTTTACTGATTACTTACTGAATTCTTACAATTTGTTTCACAAATCCCCCCTATAATTTGTTCTACAAAAATACCCCATTTTATTACTTGTTTCTGGAAGTAATTTGACTAATTGAATATATTTGTTGGTTAAAGTAAAGTCTAAACCATTTTCCTCGTGGGATCGACCCCAACCTACGAGTTGGGTTCTTTACTTGATAACGATCGCTTATGCTTCTTTAGGGAGGTGTAATTTGAGTATATCAAATTTTGGCACCGCTGCCGGGGAATTTGTCTTTTAGATTTATTTTAACTACATTATTGAACGTTAGTCAAATATTTCATAATTTTACTTTTTCTTTTTCTTTTTGTCTTTTTCTGGTTTTGACTCTAGTGTATGCCAAGTACACGGAGCCAGGGTGAACCACTTACTCCTTACAACCCAGAGTTGAACCGAACTTTACGAAGAATGAACAATCAAGGAGCTTAAGTTAATCCTATCAGAGGAAACCTAGGTGATGAAGTTGAGTTGCAACCCCCGAGGGTGGTTGGGGGAGACAACCAGGTTCTAGCTGAAAATGAATTGGGAGATGCAGTGAGTGCATAGCCCACCAAGCCCACGACTGCATGACAACTATAGGGGCAACGTAAACATTGTTGACTAAGATGGACCTCTTGTCCTACCCCATTTGCCTCTGAGGCACACATTTGTAGTGATCAGTAGCTTGATGCAGATGCTTACAGCGAGGGGCTTATTCTCGGATTCTCCATCGGAGGACCCACATGCTAACATATCCAAGCTAAGGGTGGTTTGCAAGAGCTGTGTGGGTCGACCAGACTTGGATATGGATATTATTAGATTGCGAGTGTTCCCTCTATCACTGACAGGCGATGCTGCTGAATGGTTCACTAAGCTCCCTTATAACTCAATATATACATAGGAACAACTGAAGGATGTGTTCTTAGCAAGATATTATCCAGTGTCCAAGAAGCTCAATCACAAAGATAAGGTCAACAATTTTGTGGCAATTACCTCGAGAGTCTGTGAGTAACTCTTGGGACAGATTCACTGCGTTTGTAAGAGGTGTGCCGAATCACTATATTGATCATGAGTCGCTGAAGGAATATTTCTATCGAGGGCAAGATGACAACATTGAAGCAGTGCTTGATACTATAACTGGAGGATCATATGGTGAGTGCACATACGCACAGATTGCAGAAAAACTGGAGAAGATCTCGTGCAACAATAAAGCATGGAGCACTAGGAGGTCGGATACTGGGAGAAACACATTT
>NW_006239004.1:1800972-1801132 GCF_000226075.1 Solanum tuberosum
CAGTCTGCAGAGGAGATTCGTGAGGAGATGGCTCAGATGAGGACCTAGTTGGGGTTGGTATTGAAGCACGTAAGTGGGGGTGCGGAGAAGGTAAATGTTGTGAATTACTTGACTAGAACGCCACTAGTTGAAGAGTGTTACTATGAAGAGGATACTTATG
>NW_006239004.1:1801204-1804669 GCF_000226075.1 Solanum tuberosum
TTCTAAATATTAGGAATCTAGTACTAGGGAAGCTGGAGGCAATATGGCACGTATTGAAGATATGATGCATAAGATGATGAAAAGGTTTGATGCAACTGATGAGAATGTGAAGGAGATGAGAAACGACTTGTCTGGTATTGGTCAAAAGGTTGATGCCCATGCAGTGTCAATAAAGCATCTAGAGTAGCAGATGACTCAGTTGTCTACTACAGTGAACCCACGTCAACCCAGCACTCTTCCTAGCAACACCATCCAGAATCCAAAGAATGATGGTCATTGTGTGACAGTTACTACTCGATGGGGTAAGCAAACCATATATCCACCTATGCCATCTGTGGTGGATGTTGAGATTAGAAAAGAAGATGATGTGGTAGAGGTTAGGAAAGAGTCTGAGAATACGACAGAAAAAAAAAGCAAAGATATCTCAGAAAGTGGTCCCTATACCTAGACCTCCACCACCTTTTCCACAGAGGTTAGTGAAGAATACTAAAGATGGTAAATATCGCAAGTTTATTACTATGTTGAAGCAGCTTTCCATCAATGTTCCTTTGATAGAGGCTTTGGAGAAAATGCATGGGTATGCGAAGTTTATGAAAGATATGGTGACAAAGAAAAGGTCTGTGAGTTTTGAAGATGATGATAGATTGCAGCATTGTAGCGCTATGCTACAAGATCTCTTGTGCATAAGAAGGAAGGCCCTGGTGCGTTCACGATCCCATGTACTATAGGGTTGTTACACTTTGCTAAGGCATTGTGTGATCTTGGTGCTAGCATCAACCTCATGCCATTGTCTATTTATAAGAAGTTGGGTCTAGGGGATCCAAAGCCTACTACGATGCGGCTACTTATGGCTGATCGAACCGTGAAAAGGCCCATTGGTGTACTCCATGATGTGCTAGTAAAAGTGGAGTCGTTCATCTTTCCAGCGGATTTTGTGATTCTTGACTGTGAGGTTGATTTTGATGTTCCCATCATCCGTGGGAGACCATTCCTTGCCATAGGTCATGCATTAGTTGATATGGAGAAGGGACAGATGAAGTTCAGACTGAACAATGAAGAAGCAACTTTTAATATTTGTAGGTCCATGAAGCAGAGTGGTGAGCTCCAAATGGTATCTGCTATAATTTACAGAGTTGAGAGTGGAACAGAAGTACAAATTGAAGAGCGACTCGGTGTTGAGGCACTAGCAGCAGTTATGATGAATTTCGATAGTGATGGTATTGAAGAGTACGATGAGTTGGTAGTTGCACTAGATAGGTGTGAATATCGGTAAAAACAAAAGAGTATGAATTAGACATGAAGAATCGTGAGTCTCCACCAGCGAGACCATCTATTGTGGAGGCACCAAAATTGGAGCTTAAGGCTCTACCACCACATTTGAGGTATGTATTCTTGGGCAGAGATAACACTTTGCTGGTAATCATTGCGGCAGATCTAAATGTGAGACAATTAGAGTGCTTGGTGACTGTGTTAAAGAGGTTCAAGCGAGCTATTGGGTGGACGATTGCGGATATTATTGGGATTCATCCTAATATTTGTTCCCACAAAATCCAACGCATGCCAGATCACAAACCTAGTATTGAGAACCAAAGAAGATTAAATCCACCTATGCAAGAAGTACTTAAAAAGGAGATCATCAAGTGGTTGGATGCTGGAGTTATCTATCCCATTGCAGATAATAGTTGGGTATGCCATGTTTAATGTGTGCCCAAGAAAGGTGGGATTACTGTGGTGCCTAATGAGAGAAACGAGCTTGTTCAGATGCGGCCCGTGACTGGATGGAGAGTCTGCATGGACTACCGGAAGCTAAATGCTTGGACAGAAAAGGACCATTTCCCTATGCCATTCATGGATCAAATATTGGATAGACTTGCTGGTAAGGGTTGGTATTGTTTTCTTGATGGTTATTCGGGCTACAATCAGATTTCTATAGCTCCGGAGGACCAAGAGAAGACCACATTCGCTTGCCCTTATGGGACTTTCGCCTTCAAACGGATGCCCTTTGGGTTGTGCAATGCTCCAGCGACCTTCCAGCATTGTATGATGTCAATACTCTCCGATATGGTGGAGGACACTATTGAGGTATTTATGGATGATTTTTTTGTGGTAGGTGACTCTTTTGATCGATGTCTGAATCATTTGGCTGAGGTACTAAAAAGGTGTGAAGATTGCAATCTTGTGTTAAATTGGGAGAAGTGCCACTTTATGGTGAAAGAAGGGATAGTTCTAGGTCATCGAATTTCTAAGAAGGGCATTGAGGTAGATAAAGTGAAAGTTGAGGTAATAGAAAAACTTCCCCCGCCTATCTCTGTAAAAGGTGCTAGGAGTTTTCTTGGGCATGCAGGTTTTTATAGGAGATTCATCAAAGATTTCTCCAAAATTGCATATCCTTTGTGCAAACTGCTTGAGAAGGAGTGTAACTTCTATTTTGATGATGCTTGTCTTAGAGCATTCGGAGAGTTGAAGGAGAAGTTAGTTACTGCACCTATCATTATTTCACCGGATTAGGGACAACAGTTTGAGGTAATGTGTGATGCAAGTGGTGTGGCGCTCGGTGTGGTATTGGGACAGAGGCGAGAGAAAATTCTTCACCCTATTTACTATGCTAGCAAGGCTCTAAATGTGATCCAGAAGAATTATATTGTGACTGAGCAAGAGCTTCTTGCGGTGGTTTTCGCATTCGAGAAATTTCGATCCTACTTGCTTGGTACCAAGGTCATAGTGCATACTGACCACTTTGCATTGAGATATTTGATGGCAAACAAGGATGCAAAGCCGGGGTTAATTAGATGGGTATTATTGCTGCAAGAGTTTGATTTTGTGGTAAAAGATAGAAAGGGGACCGAAAATCAAGTTGTCGATCACTTGTCCAGATTAGAGGAAGAGGCTATGCTAAAGCTTAGTGAGTGGGCTGAAATTAATGATGCTTTTCCAGATGAACATGTATTGGCTGCTTCTCATGATCTGATTCCTTGGTTCGCAGACTTTGCTAATTATTTAGCAAGCGATATTGTGCCCCTGGATTTGTCTTTTCACCAAAAGAAAAAGTTTATGCATGATGTGAAGAAATTCTTTTGGGATGAGCCTTACTTGTATCGTAGTTGTGCTGATGGAATTATTTGTCGTTGTGTGCCCGAGATTGAGATGTTGAGTGTACTTGAAGCATGTCATTCATCGCCTGTTGGTGGGAATCATAGTGGTATTCGAACTGCACATAGATTTTGCAATGTGGGTACTACTGGCCTACTATCCACCAAGATGCTCATGATTTTGCCAAGTCTTGTGATCGTTGCCAAAGAGAATGAGGGATTTCGAAGAGGCAGGAGCTTACTATGAATCCTATATTGGTGATAGAGTTGTTTGATGTATGGGACATTGATTTTATAGGTCCATCTGTGAGTTCATATGGGATGAAGTATATTCTTGTTGCGATTGATTATATATCGAAGTGGGTGGAAGCAGTTG
>NW_006239004.1:1804955-1805546 GCF_000226075.1 Solanum tuberosum
GGAAATCTTGCCATTTACCGGTAGAGCTAGAGCATAAGGCTTTGTGGGCGATGAAGAATCTAAATTTTGATTGGGGCGCTGCATCTAATCAAAGAATGAATGACTTGAATATGCTTGATGAGTTTCGCCTAAAAGCTTATGAAAGTTCAGCCTTGTACAAAGAGAAGATGAAGAGGTATCATGATCAAAGAATTGAAAAGCGTAACGGGCAAAGGATCAAGATCTATTTGGGAAACGCAGAAAGTGTGCAAGAGGTTGTAGAGGCCTATCATCTTGATGAAGTCTGAGTAATCAAGAGGTCTGCATCATGCCGCGGTGTTAAATCAAGCGCTACTTGGGAGGCAACCTAAGATGTACAATGTAGCCAACGATAGGTTTTTGTTTTCCATCTAACAGTTTATGTGTTTAGTTGATTCTCTATATTAATTTAGATAGGTGTTTTAGTTTTTTATTAGTGTTGGCTAGAATTGGCATAGGGCCTTGTTGTATGTGTTTAGAAGTATAAATGTAAGTTTCGACTTAGGTTTCAAAAGTTTGTCTTAAACACTGGTTAAAATGATTAATCGGAATCCTGAGAATGACAAACTAGCA
>NW_006239004.1:1805664-1806840 GCF_000226075.1 Solanum tuberosum
CCCTAAACTTTACCAAGTGTAAGAGTGATCTACGGTCCAAATCTACGGACCGTAGATCGACCCACGGACTGTAGATGGGGTCTCGTGGGTCCAAAACCCTAATTCTATCTGACCCGACCCGGACCCCCTTATTTAAAATCTCCCAATTTTAAATCATTCCACTTCCCTACATTTACCCTCAAACCGTTTCATAACTTCCCAAACTCCTTAAATTACTCCCCTAAATCCCCCATAAAATTATCCCTTCATTCCCCCATAATTCCCACGATTCCTTTCCATTCCGAATACTACTCATTCCATATTCCACAAAAGGGNNATCCGATGTTTGGGTTAGTAACGAAGAGGTGGTTTTTGGCCTCGAAAGCATCTGTCATCACACAATCACCCCATTCCCGTTGTTGTAAGGTAATAGACTTTCTCTTCACTTTGAATTTTGATTCATTGATAGGTTAAAGAAAGTCAGGGATTGGGTCTTGACCTTGGGTAATTGTTAGACGAAATTGCATGATAAAATTGGAAGTTACAATACCTTGGAACGATAGATAGTGATTGTGTTGCCTTGTTGTATGTGATTATAAGTCTAAATGTAAGTTTTGACTTAGGTTTCCAAAGTTTGTCTTAAACACTGGTTAAAATGATTAATCGAAATCCTGAGAATGACAAACTAGCATGATTAAATGTTGAAATGCATGGTTAGACTAGGATATTGTTGAAAATGGTCTAAGATGTGGGCTTGAAAATAAAGAATGGATGAAACCTGGCACAGGTCACATCCACGATACCCCGTCTACGGACCGTAGATTAGGTTTGTGAGTGGATGCACTTGAAAATTTCACCAAGTGTGAAACCACGGATATGGACTACGGTCCGTAGATCAATCTACAGACCGTTCTATACATCTGTGGTTTCCATCTGCGACCAATATTGTTGGTCCTCTGATCCACGGAAGGGTTCCACGGACCGTAGATCAGTCTCCTAGCTTCAGGTTAATTGATGAGGACACGGACACAGAAAAAGATCCAGCATACGTTCCTCCCAACACAAGGACTTCTCTCACTGCACCTCGAGCCACCAGAGGCAACCCTCGGAAGGTGATTCTCGACGTAGTCACTGTCTCTCAGTTTGATGAGGAGCATACACTGATCGGGTCACCAACTGGGGCTGCTTCCAGTTCAG
>NW_006239004.1:1807076-1809915 GCF_000226075.1 Solanum tuberosum
GACCCTACTCCAGTGGCCGGCGAACCAAACAGATGGTGTGTTGAGGGCTAATGGTAAATCTATCGGGATGCAAAGATGAAAAATGACAAAGAGAAGATGGCCCGACTTATTACAGAGGAGCGCAGAGTCCTCACAGGGAGCTTGCACACTAACCCCGACATCCACCGGCTTTTTAACCTTCACAAGTGTGACTGGATGGCTCGAGACCCAAGGACTTATAGTGAGGAGATTGTACGGGAGTTCTACGCCTCATATGCCGCCACTCTCCGTGGTTCGATCTCCAAGCAGCCAAAGCCCATAGCCCAGGACCCTCTCATTTCCACTATGGTCCGAGGTTATCCGGTGGACATATCACATGCCACCATCAGTCATTTTCTCTATGGTCCTACCACGGGTCACTCTTGGTCACTAAACACAGCAGAGTTTGATTACAGATGGAACAACGTGCGGAGCAGCGCTTTCCAGAGGAATGTTGAGCAGGGAGAGGTTTTTATATTATGGTTGGCTAAGTACATTGCTGCAGATGGCGAGCGTGCGAAGTGGGTCACCACACCACGGTTGGGTATCTGAAAGGCCACATTGAATTTTATGGCCAAGTTCTTTTGGTTGTTGGTGCATAACAAAGTGTCACCTACAAAAGCCGAAAACCAACTCACATGGGATAGAGCGGTCATGGTTGCAGCATTAGTAGCAGGACTGGAGATTGACTTTGCCCGCATGCTGCTGGCAGAGATTCACGACAGGGCATTCAAGACCTCCACTATTTACCCCATTCCATGTTTGATTTTCCAATTGTGCTGGGACTCTGGAGTGCCGATCTGGCAATGTGATAGGTTGATTCACCCTACAGGGACTTTGGATATAGGCCTCATTCGAGATGAGGCAAATGTGGCGGCACCTCGCAAAGAGCCCCAGGTTGAGATACCTCCCTTGGGCGCAGATCTTGCAGACACAGTGGGGCAGGCACAGGGCGGTGACGCCATTATACCAGATCACTTCGATACTGTCCCGGCCTCCTCTTCCCAGGCCTCATATCTCATCCCGGTCTACACCACCACTAGGATCTGTTGTTGTCCCGTTGGTAAGAGTACAGAAATTAGTGGCTCAGATGGCCACACTGCTGCATCACATCCAACCTTGGATGCAAAATTTGATAGTCGAGTCCGAGGACAGAATGGAGCGAAGGGCAAGATGGACCGGAAGATCCAAGCCGTTAATAAGCATCTAGATGCCTTTGAATTGCGAGTCCTCGAGCGACCATCCCCGGCCATAGATCTATCCACTTTTGAGGTTAAGTTAGCCAGTCTCTGGGCCGATGTTGATGCCATTCTTGCCACCCCTACAGTTGAGCCTCAGGCTGCACCCACTGCGTTGGCTGATGATACAGTGCTGGATGCTTTATTCAGTGGGACCGCCGAGGAGGGGCATGAGCCTACACATACCAAGGGTAAGAGACACTGTTCTAGTCGCACTGAGAAGGAAAAAGTCCAAAATAAATAGCGAAGGCAGGAGAATGAGGCTAGGAAGGCTTCGATTTTAGATGAAGACTTGCGCTAGCGGAGGGTGCGTGAGAGTGTTGCAGGGGCATCGAGTTCTGCCCCAATTGTAGAGGTCCCGCCTGTTGTGAGGGACGTTGTAAGCACCACTAATGGTGCAGTTAGAGTGACCGAGAGCACTACTGAGGGTGCTATGATGGATGATGTGGGCACTATTGAGGGTGACCCAACTATTGTTCCAGTGGGGTCCGAGAAACCAGACCCACCCATTTGTTGATGAGTCTTCGGCGCTATGCGCCACAAGTTTGCTTCACCCAATTCCAATATCTTTTACTATTTTTGTATGCATTGGGACAATCGCATCTATTTTTGTTGGGGGTGGGGTAAATGGATTGTGAGTGATAGGGTGAAGTCTGAGTAACCCAACTCATAAATCCTATCTTGGGGTTTTCTTGCCTGCGTTCCTTTTCCCCAAGAGACTGTTTAATTTCTGTTGAACCGGCATGTGTTAGGATCGTATGTCTAAAGGCATGAAAAAGAATAAAGCATGATGTCTTATGAAAAAAATGATACCTGTCCAAACTTTGTGATGTGTGCTAGAATGTGTAGGCTAAAGATAAGTTGAATGTGTTGGCTCTGAGTATGACATGATAATAAACCAACTTGATAGCATGACTTAAGCTAACACTTGAACTGAGTAATCTGATAATCTGATAATGAAACTATGTGCCAAGAGTGTGTGAGAATAGTTCATTGTTACAACTAGTTTTTGTGCAAAACTAGAACTTGCCCAGTTAGTCCTACTAAGACAATTCACTCTAGAGGCTAGGAAGTGATCATAGGCCCTTGTTCTGATAAGTCCACAAATTGCCTAAAAGAAGGATCCAACCAAATAAAATAAATGCTCCCTTTGATCCAAATGCTTTGAGCCTAAAATTAGACCATTTCTTTCTAAACCCCGAACTCACCTTCCCATAATCGACTATGTTGGCCCCGGTCCCTCCTTGGACATGTGCACCTCGACTTAGGCCAAAAGCCTAAGTTGAGGTGGCTAATGTAAAAAGTAACTTCATTCTTGCCCCTGACTCGACATCGGGTATTGTGCACCTCAACCAATGGAATATCCATAAGTTGAGGGTGGCTATGAAAGAGGAACCGAAAGAAAAATGGGTATGAAAAGAGCTTGATGTTGAAAAAGAGAGGAAAGGATGTGACTTGTTGAAAGCTAAAGAAAAGAATAAAATGCAAGAAAAAGTACAAAAAAAATTTTAAAAAAAATAAAGAGCTACAAAGTCTAAAGTCACATCCATGGTTGAAGAAAATCAAGGGAAAGAAAGGTAAAA
>NW_006239004.1:1810609-1811028 GCF_000226075.1 Solanum tuberosum
TGTGAAAGAAGAGGGCTTTCGTTTGAAGTAAGGGCACTAGTTACATTGTCAGAAAGTTGGTATTTTGGTGATAGTGAAACAGTGTATGTTGTGTGTTGGTTGGTCGATCGTTGTCATGGTTTGATCCGCATGAATTAGCTTGTTGAGTCTAAGAGAACAAATTCTGCACCCGGAAAGTGAGTGAGATAGAGAGCCATGTGATTGCTTGTGCTTGAAATGCTTGCTTCTATACAAGTGTCATTTAGAGTCTTAGTGCGTCGCTTGAGGACAAACAACGAATTTAAGTTGAGGGTGTTGATATACCGTGAGTTTACGGTATTTCTAATACATTTCACTTACAAGTTGTGTGTGTCTAGGGCCTTTTTGTATTGGTTTTTATGTGTGTTTATCATATTTTGCAGGAAAGATGTTCAGGCGCG
>NW_006239004.1:1811712-1840952 GCF_000226075.1 Solanum tuberosum
CAACAAGAAAAGAATTTTCAACATAGATTTAGTGTGATACTATCTAATAGGCTAGTGTCGATTGGTGCGAAGTAATAACTAAGTCAAACATCGATTGATGTATAATATGAGGTAAAGGTAAGGGTTGTAAAATTATACACACGTAGCTGGACCAAGGTCTTGGGGGGGAAATTCTCTAGATGCCAGACCAAGGATTTAAGAGATACCTAACTTATCACTTTGCATGTAGTACACTAGGAAAGGATTGCTATTACTAGGATTATTGCGTTATGAGCTTGTGGGGAACACGTATACCCTAGTTAATCCTCTCATCTTGATAACAACTGAAAGTGACTTTTGTTTACTGATTACTTACTGAATTCTTACAATTTGTTTCACAAACTCCCCCCCCCCCGCGCCTAAGAAGCGCCTTAGTTAACAGCATGGAACGACGTAAGTCCCCACTCAGACCTCACTCCTGGAGTGGAGATTAGATAACACATGACCCATTTGGGTTTCCAGCAACTGAATAGATATGGAACAGGAAGCAATCATCTGATTCAGCAGTGAGACATTCTCTTTTATCTCGTTCAACACTCTGTCGTGTTCTTCGATTTTTTTGAGAATGAGTGAGAGAATCTCTTCTACTTGTCCACCCTTGTACTCCTTGAACTTTCTACGCTCATGAGGGGGAACGTACCTATCTTTCTTTTGGTACGGTACTTCCAATTCCATAATCTTTTTGGCCAAGAGATCCAGTTGAGTTAACACTTTGGCCAAAATTTGGTCCTTCTCAGTCTTCTTGTTGGTCTCAGCCACGCAATCAAGGAGTTGGGTTGCTGTTTCATAGGGTTGTCGTATCAAACAACCCGAAGAGAGTTGATCAGCCACTCTTCTATTTTCAGGACCAAGACCTCTGTAGAAGCATTCCAGAATCATCGTATCTAGAATTCCATGAGTTGGGCACTGCTGCAAAAGTTACTTAAATCATGGCCAAAACTCATAAATAGTCTCACCCTCCAATTGCTTCAAAGTTAGGATGTTATCCCGAATAATCATCAATCTCAAAGCAGGGTGGTCCATTGGGTCACCGTTGCTACTAGATATTCTCAATTACTCTGCTCAACAAGCAACACACAAATCAAAACAAAAAGTAAGTAGATTCAACTATAACTAACAAGAACAAAGTTCAACTTAACCAAGGAATCTTAACCAACACCACTCCCCGGCAATGGCACCATTTTAATTAACGTTTCAAGGACATTTCATTCAATTCTAAGTGTCAACGATCGCTAGTCAGTATATAACCCAACTAAATGAGTTGGGGTCGAATCCCACAGGGAGTGGTACGTGTTTAAGATTCAATAGGAAAGTACGAATGTGATCAAGTCAGTCATAGGAATAGACATTTACAAAATAAAAACATAATTCAAATCAGGGGGCGACACGAATGTCAAATAAGGGGGTTTTGGTTTTTCATTATCAACTATAACAGTAGCAAATAATACGGAATAACAATAATGAGAAAGGTTCTTGGGATGTGATTCGATTATAGGCTAATTACACAAATGGGTAATCGCAACTGTTAGGAAATAGCTGAATATTAATGAATAAGCTAGACTATAGAGGAGGTAAACTTTCTGTCAAATAATTTACCCTGAATCAAGTTGATTTCTCTCGAACATCGACAAGCATACAAAATAAGAACAACATATGCCTTAGTTCATTCACTCTCTCGAGCTGAATGTGTGGAAATGGGTTTAGGATTCACTCTCTCGAGCTGAACCCATGACAACCCAATACCCATAGACCATCAATCAATAATCTTGGTTTCAAAACCTCTCTCTCGAGTAAGCCAAAAACACAAAGGTAAAACTGCATTTGCAACTACAATTATTTAAATTAAACCACAATTACTGATTGAAATCACTTCTAAACGGCATTTAAACTAACAATTAGCAATACCATAACTAAATCAGCCAATAATCACATAATCACACCCCAAGAATTGGGGTTTTAGCTAGACATCATAAAAAGATAAAAATTATTACCAAATTGAGTTTACATCAACTGGGTAAGATTGATTTCGTCTTTACAAAGGTCCAATTTGAAGAATCTCAAAGACCCACTTTCAATTTCTCAAAAGTGAAAACTTCAATTCTTCAAAGCTAAGAAAAAACTTGTCTCAATACTCAGAATTCGATATATTAAAAGTATAATACTTACTAATTGATAAAAAGCTCCTAAACTAAATGTTCAAAAACGTATTTATAGTTGCCAAAAATATGCTACGAAGGGCCATTCGGCGCAGTAATTCGGGCTCGGCGATCCGCCCTTTGGTCAATTCCATCGCCTTTTTGCCTTGGCCTTCAGCATCCTCCAGGTATGTACCTTTGGGCGATCTAACACTGCATCGCGGAACCACTCGGTGATCTGCCGACTGCTCTTTTCTCTCGCCAACTTGATTTCTTCCTTCAGGGCTTGGCACACCAGAACTTTAGGCGGTCAAGAGGCCGTTCGGCGACTCGCCAAGGAGACTTGGCGATCACCAGGCATACTTTTCTTCATTCTTTCAGCTCGCTTGTTCCTTTTTGCAAATTAGTGTCCTTGCTTTGTTCCTCAATCCAAATACTTGGAAATCAAAGGTTTTACATCAGTTATTGGCACTAAATAAGCATTTGAGGACACTAAATCATTATAAATAAATGCCCAAATGAGTCTAAATCTCAGACTCATCACTTAACCTGCTCCATTGTCTGTTGTACAAGGTCGGGTCCAACCAACCCTGACTCACCTACCTCAAACCAGCCAATAGGGGATCTGCATTTTCGACTGTACAAAGCCTCATAAGGTGCCATCTTGATACTAGAATGATAACTATTGTTATATGCAAACTCAATAAGAGGTAAGTGGTCATCCCAACTTCCATTGAAGTCCAGTATGCATGCCCGTAGCATGTCCTCAAGTGTTTAAATGGTACATTCAGCTTGGTCATCTGTCTAAGGGTGAAAGGTTGTACTAAGATTAACTTGTGTCCCTAATCCATCTGGAAAGATTTCCAGAAGTTAGCGGTAAATTATGCTCTTCTATCCGAGATAATAGTTATTAGGACGTCGTGCAACCTAACAATCTCTCGGATGTAAAGCCGTGCATAATCTACAGCTGTGAAGGTATTCTTGACCAGTAAGAAGTGGGATGACTTTGTTAACCGATCAACAATTACCCAAATAGAGTCAAACTTACATCGCGATCGAGGTAAGCCAGTGATTAACGTTTCAAGCATACCTCGTCCAACAAAAGGTTGGGGTCGAACCCACAGGGAGCGGTACGTGTTCAAATTCAATTAGGAAGTACAAACGTGGTCTAATTAGCTATAGAAATAGAAATTATCGAAAAAGACATGTAAACAAGTCTAAGGGTTTGACACGAATGTCAAATAGGCATTTTGGTTTGCAAGTATCAGCTACAACACAATAAAACACGATGGTAATAACAATATAGAGAGGAATTCTCGAGATGTGATCGCTTATAGGAAAATTTCACTATATGGGTAATTGAAACTACTAATAAATAGCTAAATATCCATGGGTAGGCTAGGCTATAAGTGAAATAGTTTTCTATCGAACAACTATTTCGAATCAAGTGATTTCTTTCGAACATCAACGAGCTTAGTAAATAAGAACAGCCCACATATTAATTCATCTACTCTCTCGAGCTAGATAGGTAGAATTGAGGTTAGGATTTACTCTCTCGAGTTAAACCCATATCACCACAATAATCATCAATTGAAAGCTTTTATTCTAAAACCTCTTTTTCAAGCAAGCCCAGAATTCTAAGTTTGAATTGCATTTGCAACTACAATTCTTAGATTAAACCACAGCTATCAATTAAAACCCACTTCAATTAAGCATTTAAATCAGCAATTATCAATACCCATAAGCTAATTGAACCCATAATCACATAATCACACCCTAAGAATTGGGGATTAAGCCACACATCATAAAAATAAAGAAACAATTACTAAACACATTCGCCATGATCTGGGTAAAGATTCCCAAGTCTTTACAATGGTCCAAAATAGTTAAGTTCAAAGACCCACTTGCAAATCTTCAAGTTTGCGCCTCAAAAAGTTTCATAGTCTACAATGGAACTCTAAAAACTCAAAAGAAAACTCTACTCAATGATCGTATGATTGCAAGATAATAAATTTACAGTTCAAAACTCAATTTATAGTTGCCCAAAATTTGGCCTGAAAGGCCATTGGGCGAGATAAGTCGGGCTCGCCGTGTGGTTCGACGATCCACCCTTTACTCTCTTCCATCGTCAAATTGCATTGGTTCTCAACATCCCAAGTCCTATAACTTTGGGCGATCCAGTGTGTTGTCACGGAACTGATCGACAATTCACCGACTGCCCATTTCTGTCGCCAACTTAGTTTTTTCCCCAAGGCTGGCATACTGAAACATTAGGCGAGCTGAAGAGCCACTCGGGCGTTCGCTGAGTGGTCTTGGCAATCACCAGGATCGCTTTTTCTCCACTTCTTTTGCTTGTTTGGCTTCTTTTTTCTTAGTAGTGTCATTGCCTTGCTCCTTAGCTCATATACCTGAAAATCAAGGCCTTAATATCAGTTTATAGCATAAATTAGGCATTTGAGGACACTAAAACTATCAAAACAAAGCCCTAAATGATCCCAAATCTCGGACTCATCAACACCCCCAACTTAAACTTTTGCTTGTCCTCAAGTAAAACTCAAGATCAGCAGTTCAATAAGGATGCCTCGAATAATGTTGCATAAAACTCAACATGAATGCACACAAAAGGGTTCAAACTACACATACAATGTTCAATTGTGCACTCAAAGATTCAAATTGTGGCTCACCATTATCAAGGATACTCAAGTTCGCAATACTTGCTTCAAATGCAAGTTCAATCTCAACAAAGGTACTCAAATGCCCTCACAACAAAGATGATTTCACATTCACAGAAAATTCATCAACAATTTAAAATCCCAGAATCACATATAACTCTCACACTCAAAAAGACAAACACATGCATGACTTCACCTACAGGCTTGCCCTTATTTTCCAATCAACTTTTGTTTCATCTCACTAAAGATCACAAAGGTCTTTTTAAAGCTTGTAATAGGGCTGAGTGCAAAGGTATGGTCATTTAGGCTTAGTGGCTTCTACCTTCATGAAGTATGGCTTGAAAATAACTCTTTCTCCTTCTCTTTCACATTTAAACATGTTCAAACTCTACCTTATTATTCAACTAGACATGAATCACTGGATACCCCATTTTTCACTATGTTCACACACTTTATTTCACAATTCTTGCTCTTTTTCAGTCTTTTTCTTTTCTTCCTTCTTTTCTTTCTTCTTTTCTTCTTCTTTCTGTTTTTTTATGTGGAGGGGTTCCATCTTTTTCAAAACAGTCCAACAAAGGGGGAGTTATTTTTGCACTTCTTGACTTTCCTTCTTTTTCACCACACCCCCAACTTAGGCTTTTGGCCTAAGTTGGCTATTCAAACATACCAATACTTCATGAAGGTTTTAGGTGCTGGAAAAAGAGGTCAAAGTTGTTCAAGTTTCTTCCAAGAAAAGGATAGGCTCAAAAGGTGCCAAGTTAGGTTCACATATCTTACAAGGTTGGCCACAAAGAGGTATATTGTCAAATTTGGCTCAGTCTTCAAAATTCTTTCCTAAGACCATTTCAATTGTTCACTTCACTCAATCAATCGGACCAACGGGGCAAATTCTAGGTGTCATCAAATACATTGTTCAAGACGACCTCACGACACAAAGCATTGGTACCAATATCAAACAAGACTCCACACTTTCTAGCTAGTGTTCAATGTTCGTTACAAGAGACTCATTTGACAACTGGCAAGTCACAACGAGATGCTAAAAGTTCACATATTGCATATGTAACTTTTTTTGCCTCATCGTAGCCGCACATTCATTTTGTTCAATTAAGAGAACTATTCAAGTCATTGGTATTGACCACAACCGACACTCTAATTTGCACGAAAACAGCCACAATCACACACACAAGAGGTGGCAAAATTTTAGAATTGGTTTAAAAACCGCTTTTCACATCAAAACAATGGGCCACAAGCTAAGAACATCTGCAACACAATAAGAGATATATATATATATAAACAATCAGCTCAATATTCCCAAAAACACCATTAAAACAAGGCCAATATTGACAAAACAATCACAAGAGTTTGGTATGGGAATACCTCACCCCACCCAACAAAATATGCAGTTGGCCTCAAATGCAACTAAAACAAAAATAGTGTAAAAAATAACAGGGAGGGAGGGGAAAAGTCATCTTGCCAGGTTAAGCCTGGGTGAAGTCTGCATCTCAGTCACTCCTTCTGTCGTGGCATCAGTGACTAGTATCTCATCAACCTTGGTTCCACTGGAGCCCATCATCGAAGTATCCCTCAGGGAGGCCTGTCTAACTGTCTCGAGCATGGCACCCTCTAAGTCAGTCAGGTCCTCATATACAGCCTCCTCACGCTCACCAAGCTGCTTCTTATCTGTCTCGGCCTTGGACTCAGCAGCAAGAACATCCGCCCTAATATCATCTCTGATGGTAGCCGGAGGCACCTCAGAACAGGCTAAAATATCTACACTTGGGTCATCTAGCCTCAATCCACTTCGAGGTGGTGTCAAAAATCAGGGGTGCAAGCCAATCCTTGAGGTCATCCAGTGTCTGTGTCTGGATCATACTCTGGTAATCATGAATGAAACTTGTAGCCCTCTCAAACACAGTATTTATATCATCACTGTTGCATCTAACTTTCTTCCCTCGAACCATCATGAAATGCACCGGCTTGAAGGCACTAGCCTTCTTCTTCCCCTGAGGCACCAAGTCACTGTAGGCAGCATAGAACTCCCGGACCCATGTAGGAATGTATGGGCCATGGGGCTTGGTGAAGACCTCAAATCTGTGGAACCTGAGGGTGTCCTACACTACCGAATGCGTGTCCACTACACCATCTGTGGATAGTCTCTTCTCCTCTAAAATATTTCTCAATCCCTCGGCGTTTAATCGGTTGAGTGATCTAGGAGAAGGACCATGTACTGGTGGTGCTGGGACCACCGTCTGTGCTACAGCTAGAGGAGGAGGAGTTTGACCTGGCGGGATCCTAGACGGATTTTGCGTCGCCTTAGAGAGCAGCTCTGCTCTCCTGGCTTGCAATAATTGATCGTCCTCAGGCTCAGAGAATGAAGCCTGAGAATTATAAGACTCTCCCTCACTGCCAGAGTTGTACTCTTATGTCTCAGTTATGGGCACCTTGCCCTTTCCCTTTGCTCCCTTTGGAGGTAGTTTCTTTGCCTTGGCATGGGAAGAAGTTACTTCCTCATTTATGATAACTACACGTGCGCGCTTTCGAAGTGGCATGCCACTATCCGTCAAGTTGGTTCTAGCCATATCTATAAAACAACAAAGAAAAACTTAGAAAAATTTCCAGAAAAATTGCAGAAAATTACTTGCAGAATGACTCGCGTTGACGAGTTGCCAAGTTACTTTGGCAAGCCAGATCGGGCTCGCCGAAAGTACTAGCATAAAATTTTCAAAATTCAAGACAGGTCGGCGATGTTCAGGGACCTTCGTCGAATCAGCGACACCAATCGGCGAGCTATAAATAGCTTGTCGAAAATTATAGTGTATTTAGGGGTTAGGGGCGCAGAAGAGCGATCAAGAAAGACTTTCGGTGAGCTCAGGCATCTCGTCAAATATTACAGAACAAAATTCAACAATTGGATGAAATTAAGGGCGATCTGTGGGGGGACATGGTGAACCGCCGAACCACTCGGTGAGTCTGACATGACTCTCCAAATGGCACTTCGTGCCAGTTTTTTAACCCCATTTTTCAAAATCTACCTGCAACCCCCGAAAACAAAATTAAACACATACATTGTCAAATTCAAACAAGACCCATAATACCCATGCCCTAGGGGTACTCAGACTTCCCCCGATTTGGCAAAAATTGGTCATTTGACATCTTTTGCCCCTTAAAATGACGTCAAACACTCCATCATTGGGAAAATTACATCATTTAGCATAATCCGGGGTTACTTAGACTTCACCCGATTAGACCCAACACATTTTAACCGCAACCCAACAATTCAGACTCAATTTAATCAAGCAAAACACGGAAATCGATCAAAAATGCACAATTAGACACTAATTTAAACTCTTTATGGGAAATCCAACAATTAAAAATGATTAAATCATGCTACCCAACAACAATCAACAACAAATTAGCGATTGCATTCAATTTCAACCACACATTTAGAGTACGGGGTTTCAAAAACCAACCTTAATGCCGAATTTTGATTTGTAAAGTTAGGCGGCAAAGTTCCACAATCCCAAGCAAAGATTCCACGCGATATGGGAGTAAAAACACGAAAATAAGAAAGATCTAAAGTAGGGAGTGAGAGTACGGGAGTTAAAATGGGAAAAGATAAAGGATTTAGAAATTTTAAACTTTTTGGCCTTTAAAACCTTTCAATTCGCACTCTGTTCAGTTGTATAAGTCGTGCTCGCCGAACAACTCGGCGATGCGCCGAGTGGTATTTTACCTCGCCGAGTTTTACAGGACTCCCAACAATTTGGGTGTTCAAACAGCAGACAAAGTCAGGCTCGCCGACCTGTTTGCTAAGTCGTCGATTAAGCATACAGCCCGCTGAGTTTTACAGAGTTCCCCTTCAAGCTTGGTGGTTCCAATGGCGAGTCGCCGACTAGGCTTTGGCTCGCCAAACTACCCATTTTCCAACACTTTTCACTTTTCAAGCTGCACAATCAACACCCGTTTTTCAAAATCAAAAAACTTGGGTTGCCTCCCAAGAAGCGCCTTAGTTAACATCGTGGCACGACGAAACTACCAATTCACAGATCATTCTTCAGGTTTGCCAAGGTATCACTTGGTAGGCCCCATTTTGGCCTTGGGTTCAAATAAGAAGAAATCTTATCCATTTGGGTTTCCAACTGCTTGATTGACACTGAATGGGAGGTGACCGTCTCATTAAGTGTAGAGACGTCTCCTTTTATTTCTTTCAAAACCTTGTTCGACCCTTCAACTTTGTTGAGAATGCATGAGAGCATGTCTTCCGTACGGACATTTTCTGGTTCCTTGGACTTTTAACGCTCATGAGGTGGAACATATTTGTCTTTGTCAGCTTCTCTTTCCTTCCAATTAGCATTACGGTCACGCACTCTCTATCACGATCTCTCCAGCTAGTGCCAGCAAAATGATCCCATATTTTGGTAACCCGCTCATATTTTAATGGGTTGGGTGAGTGACTTTTGACATGGATAAAATATGGGTTGATACCCATATTCAACCCATAAAATATGGGTAAACTATATGGGTTGATACTCATATTTTCTCCATGTTGAATTCTTAAGTAGAGTACTATTCAATCATGAAAATATGGGTAAATATGGGTAAACTAGTATTTTACCCAATTCATTTGTTACCCAATCAATTTTTACCCATATCAAATATGGGCGGGTTGAATTATTACCCATTTTATGTTTACCCATTTTCAACCAACCCAAATTTGACCCAACCCCCCCCCCCCAATTTGCCACCACTATCTCCAGCCATCATCTCTAGTCCAACCCGAATTTCCACACGGCCTTGGATAGTTGGAACGATATCCTCCTCCTTGATTAGCTAGGAAGTTCACTTTCTCATTGTACAGTTGGGTCATCATTTTGGCAATGTTTTGGTCTCTCTCTTAATCCTTCTCGATCTGCTCTTTTGTCATTCTAAAAGTGAGATGAGAGACTTGGTCTTAACGAGTGTACCATGCTTTGTTTATCTTGGTCATTCCATCAAGGAGTTGACACGCTACTCCATAGGACTGTTGCATTATACCTCCGGGAAAAAGTTGATCAGCAACTCATTTGTTCACCGAGTCAAAGCTCCTATAGAAGTACTGCAACAATATATGATTTGGGAGTCCGTGGGTCGGATATTGAAGCACCAACTTCTTAAAACTCAGCCACGTCTCGTGGATTGGTTCACCTTCCAAGCATTTGAAACCTTGGATACTATCCTTAAGTGTCATCATCTTTGATGGGGGAAAGAATCTCACATAGAACGCTGCTGTCAATTCATCCCAAGAGGTGATGGAATCCCTCGGTAATTCAGCTAACCATTTTCTAGCCTCACCCATCAATGAGAACGGAAACAACTTGAGACGGATTGATTCTTGTGATACGTTCTTGAATGAGAACGGACCACAAATGTCTACGAAGTTCCGGGTATGCTCATGAGGGTCTTCGTGAGCCAATCCTCCATATAGACCTTTCATTTGGAGGAGCTGTAGCATTGTGCTAGTAACATGGAAGACAGTATTCCCTTCATTTAGAGGTAGACGTATTGCACCAACACCACCCAATTGGATTGGGTCATTCACATCATTAAGATTCCTAATATTGTCTTGGTGGCCCACTTGGCTACTATTACTCTCGTTTACACTCGTCTCTTCCTCTGTTCAACACAACCAACACAAAACAAAAACTAAAGTAAGTCAATTCAACTACAACCAAAAAGATCATAATTCAACTTCAATAAAAGAATTTTAAACAACACCACTCCCCGGTAGCGGCGCCATTTTGATTAACGTTTCAAGCACACCTCATCCAATTCTAGGTGCAAATGTTCGTTAGTCAATATAAAATCCAACGAAAGGTTGGGGTAGAACCCACAGGGAGCGGTACGTGTTCAACTTCAATTAGGAAGTACAAACGTGGTCTAATTAGCTATAGAAATAGAAATTATCAAAAAAGACATGTAAACAAGTCTAAGGGGTTGACACGAATGTCAAATGGGGGTTTTAGTTTGCAAGTGTCAGCTACAACACAATAAAACACTACGGTAATAACAATATAGAGAAAAATTCTCGCGATGTGATCAATTATAGGAAAATTTCACTATATAGGTAATTGAAACCACTAAAAAAGAGCTAACTATACATGGGTAGGCTAGGCTATAAGTGAAATATCTTTCTCTCGAACAACTATTTCGAATCATGTGATTTCTTTCGAACATCAACAAGCTTAGCAAATAAGAACAACACACACCTTAATTCATCTACTCTCTCAAGCTAGATACGTAGAATCGAGGTTAGGATTTACTCTCTCGAGTTAAACCCATATCACCCCAATAACTACAATCATAAATTGAAAGCTTTGATTCTAAAACTTCTTTTTCAAGCAAGCCCAGAATTCTAAGTTCGGATTGCATTTGCAACTACAATTCTTAGATTAAAACACAGCTATCAATTAAAACCCACTTCAATTAAGCATTTAAATCAGCAATTATCAATACTTATAAGCTAATTCAACCCATAATCACATGATCACACCCCAAGAATTGGGGTTTTAGCCACACATCATAAAAATAGAGATCTGGGTAAAGGTTTCCAAGTCTTTACAATGGTCCGAATAGTTAAGTTCAAAGATCCACTTGCAAATCTTCAAGTTTGAGCCTCAAAAAGCTTCAAATTCTATAATGGAACTCTAAAAACTCAAAAGAAAACTCTACTCAATGATCGTATGATTTCAAGATAATAAATTTACAGTTCAAAACTCAATTTATAGTTGCCCAAAATTTGGCCTAAAAATCCATTGGGTGAGATAAGTCAGGCTCACCGAGTGGTTCGGCGATCCACCGTTTGCTCTCTTCAATCGCCAAATTGCATTGGTTCTCAGCATCCCAAGTCTTGTAACTTTGGGGGATCCAGTGTGTTGTCGCGGAACCGATCGGTGATTCGTTGATTGCCCATTTCTATCACCGACTTGGTTTCTTCCCTAGGGGTGGCATACTAGAACATTAGGCGAGCTGAAGAGCCACTCGGCGGTTTGCCGAGTGGTCTTGGCGATCACCAGGATCATTTTTTATCTACTTCTTTAGATTTTTTTGCTCCTTTTTGCTTAGTAGTGTCCTTGTCTTTCTCCTTAGCTCATATACCTTAAATCAAGGCTTTAATATCAGCTTATAGCACAAATTAATCATTTGAGGACACTAAAACTATCAAAACAAAGCCCTAAATGAGCCCAAATCTCGAACTCATCACCCAGTAATAAAATCCATATTAATTACCTCCCACTTCCATAAAGGAATGTCTATCTCCTGGACCAGCCTAGCAGGCTTTTGGTGCTCAACCTTAACTTATTGGTAGTTAGGACAGTGTACCACAAACTCAGCAACATCCTTCTTCATCCCGTGCCACCAATAGATCTATTTAATATAATGGTAAATCTTCGTAGATCCTAGGTGAATATAATACCGGGAATGATGTGCCTCTGCCATAATCGTTTGTCGAAGCCCTACCACATTTGGAACACATAGTCGACCTCTATATCTAACGACTCCATCTTCTGCTATATCAAAGGCTAACAACTCCTTATTATGAACTTTGCCTCTGAGCTTCTCTAAGTAGGGATCCTCATGTTGTTTTGCTTCACTTCCACGATTAAAGATGATACAAATGTGGTTAAGGCTGGGCGCCAGACCGGATCGTACAGGTATTGTTCTGGTCATCTTCGGGACGTTATGGGATACCATGAACCGGTACCCAGAATGGAACGGTATCATGATTTGATACCGGTATTTCGGTACCGATTCATCCCGGTTCATTCAAGTTCCGTTCCGCTCCGATCCGATCCGGTACCGATATTTTTTTTAATTTATTAAAAATATATAGGTATTACATTTAATAACCTTGCCTGCTGCTTGCCAATGGCAGTGGGTAGTGTGTTGTCTTGTCCCTTTTCAATGTAACAATGTCACATGTCCCAACTCCCAACTCCTAAGTGCCAACGACACTTTTCTTCCATCTTCAACAACTTTTTCCTTAACGTTAATATTTCAGACGGTAAAAAAATAATCCCTCAAATCCCTTACTCCCCTTTTATTTCTAAAATGTAAAAACTATAAATACTCCCTCTCTTTATATTTTAAATTACAGATTTACAGTAAAAAATATTAATTTTCTCTCAATTTTTAATCTTTCTCAAAGTTTCAAGTTTCAAGTTCCAAATTTCAATCATATTATTTTATAATTGTGAAGATTTGAATAATCATTTGGTGAATTTTGGAGGAGGAATCTTCTTCAAACTTCATGTTTCGACATCAATTTCTTAATTTTCGGTTATAATCGTTTGTTCTTTACACAAACGTTTGGTAACTTCATTTCACTCTCTAATCTTATATTTATTTTTTATATTTATTATTTGTAAGTTGTTCTTATTATATTTTATTTGTTCTTGTTAAATTTCGTATTTTATAATTTATATATCATGAAGTCTTCTAAAAAAAGTGGAGGTAAAGAAGATGTTGTACAAGGAGTAAAATATATGTTTACAAAAAATAGTAAATGTTCTAGTTCTTCTAAATCTAAATTTCCTCTTGTTAGAATGAATGCGGATGAATTTACGCATGTGAATGAAACTAGTTTTTCTCGTCCCAATCCTATAGAAATCAATTCGGATACTCCTATAATTCCCAAAGAGGTTTATGAAAGACATTATGGTAATTATCAAGAAAATAAAGAAGTAGATTTAGATAATACACTGACTAGTCCCGACCTCAATAGTACTAAAGTTCCACATCAGAAGGACAATCCTCTTATTGGACTAGTCGTCCCCCTATTGTTCCAACTAGGTGTAAGACCAAGGTACAACGTACTTTAAAATCAAATGTGTGGAAATTTTGTTATTTGAATGATGAAAAAACTTTTAGTATCTGTAATATTTGTAAAAAAAAAACATTTTAAATATATATCTGGTGGGAGTGGAAGTTCAACGGGGGGATTAAAAAACTATTTCGTTCAAAAACATTGTAAAGAGTGGTCTGCATATTTATCTTCTCTTGGTGTTAACGAAGATTCTAGCATTGGAGCATCGGTTAGAGGGTCAAATATGGTTCAAGGTGAATTAAATACTTCGAAACCAAGTGGTCCTCTTACACATCGAACCTATAGTAAGGATCGTGATCGTGAAAATTTTGCTAAAATGGTTGTTGTTTGTGGTTTACCTTTTAGTTTTGGAGAACATCCGGGTTTTATTGCATATATTTGTGATACATATAATCCTAGTTTTGATGGTTTATCAAGAGGCATGGTAAAAAGAGATATTTTTGAATTTCAAGAAAAACATTGACAATATTTGCGTGCCTATTTTGAAATAATGAATTGTAGAGTTGATATTACCACTGATATGGGTCGTAGTCCTAATGGTTATGATTATTTAACTGTTACTGTGAATTGGATTGATAATAATTGGAATTTACAAAAAAGAAATGCCGGTTATAAAATTTGTCAACAGAAAAAAAATGGGATGTATATTGCTACTACTGTGTTGGATATTTTAGATTTTTTTGGTCTTTGTGATAAAGTCATTAGTATTACTTTAGATAATGATTCTGCTAATTTAAATGCTATTAATATGCTATAACCTAGACTTTGTCCTACTAGTAAATATGTTTTTCATATTAGATGTGTTGCACATATATTAAATTTGGTTGTTAGTGACGTTGTGAAATTATTTGAAAATAGTTTTGATAAAGTTGATAATGCTTGCTTTTTATTTTTAATATGCATAGTAGTAGTAGAATTAATCAATTTAAAGAGCTTTGTAATGCATGTAAACTTCCATTTAGAAAAGTTTCAAAGCATGTAAAAACTAGATGAAATATCTTTTATGATATGCTTGAAGTTGCTTATGCATATAGACAATCTATTACTATGCAATTTAATTCTCATAATGTTTATCCTGATTTAAAACTTAATGATAGTGATTGGGATGAAGTAAATGAACTTAGAATATTTTTTAAATCATTTTATGATGCTACAAAAAAAAATCTGGAATGTATTATCCTACTATTTCTGAAATTTGAATACATGTATGTGAGATTTCATCTCTCTTTTCTGAATTTAAAACAAATGAATTATTTACAAATGCTATTGAAGCTACGATTTCAAAATTTAAGAAATATTTTTTCCTACCCCTCAAATTTATTTAACTGCAATTCTTTTCAACCCTGAATATAATGAATATGGTGCAAAAGTTTTAGTTGAATGCATTTATCAAAATTTAGATATTCAACCAGATGAACAACCTGATTTGGTAACATGTCAAAATAGTATAAAATTACTTGCTAAAGAAATGTATGATAAATATTGTTCCTTAGACAATGTTAAAAATCATCAAATGTCTATGCCTCAAGTAGGTGCCCATGGTAGAATGAAACATAAATTTGGTCTTGATTCTTCTAATAAATGTGAATTTGTTAAATATCTTGAATTGGGTTCAGATAATACTACAAACGAGGAAGGTATACTACAACTATTGAATTGGTGGAGGGCTCGTGGAACTCAATTTCCAAAACTTAGTAGGATGGTGAAGGATATGCTTGCAATTCAAGGGTCATCAGTAGCTTCGGAGGCAGCTTTCAGCGGGGCAAGATCTCAAATTGGAGACCACAGATATTCGTTAGCAGAAGACAATTTGGAGATATCGGTGTTGTTTAGAGATTGGATAAATGTTGAGCGGAGAAATCAAGGACTTCCAAAGTTAAATAGTCAATAAGAACTTTTCATAGATTCAGCCATTGGAAGTGGTAATGACGACGGCATGGAACTTCAAGATCGTCAACGAGCTTTACCAAGACCAGTAGTTGATAACGGTCAATCTATAGCTGAGTTAGAGAAAGGCTTTGTAGGACTATACAGCTATTAGTATTACATATGTGGCTTAGTTGAAACAGAACTCTTTCTAGAAGGTGGCTGCGTAAATTAGGCACTCTGCTATAGTTTTAAATTGTATTATTAATACAAATTTGAATAAATTGGATTGATATTTTTTAAATTTGTGTCATTGTTATATACATTTATTTTTATTTAATTTTGTAAAATTACAAACTTAAGTTATTTAAATAACAAGTTATAAGTATAACTGATAACATATTAATAAGTAATAACTTATAAACTTCAAAAGATTCAAATCTTGAAAACTTAAGCTCAAAAACATTAAAAAAAATTATTAAACTTAACTTACAAACTTAATAAGTAAAAATAAAAAAATATATATCTTTAAAATAAACTTTAGTAAAATTACATTATAAATTTCAAAACTATTTAACTTAGAAAAATAAGAAAACATTCATATTTTCTTAATTCAAAATAACTAAAAAATATTATTATTTTTTGAATTATGTGTCGTCCCGTCCTGTTCAATTCCGGTCCGGTCCGGTTCGATCCATTTCAGTACCATCCCGGTATATAGTGAGACGGGACAGAATCGAGTATTCGTCCCAGTAATTCTAGTCTAGTTCATCCTGGTACCAGTCAACCCATCCCGTTCTGGTCCGGTTCTGATTCATTTCGGTCCGGTGCCCAGTCTTAATTGTGTTCTGAACTTGGACCTCACTATCACTTGCCTCTTCTAATCTAATTCCCAAGCTGGCTAATTGATGAAGTTCTTGAGCTAATTCACGCCTCTCAACACCTAAATATGATAAACTTCCCATTTATCTACGACTGACGGCATCAGCTACCACATTTGCCTTCCTTGGGTGATATAAAATATCTACATCGTAGTCTTTCAGTAACTCAAGCCATCGACGTTGTCGAAGATTCAATTCCTTTTGTCTAAAGATATACTGAAGACTCTTATGACCTATGAAAATGTCCACATGAACTCCATATAGATGGTGTCTCCAGATCTTCAGTGCATGCACAACTGCAGCCAACACTAAATCGTGAGTTGGGTAGTTCTTCTCATGCTTTCTTAACTGCCTTGAAGCATATGCGATCACCTTACAATGTTACATCAGAACACACCTAACCCAATGCTAGAAGCGTCGTAGTACACTACATAGCCCTCTGAACCCTCCGGCAAGGCTAGGATTGGTGATGATGTCAACATGTCCTTCAGCTCCTGGAAACTATGCTCGCAAGCCTCAGTCCATTGAAACTTAGCTACTTTCTGAGTCAGCTTTGTTAGTGATGTTGAAAGTTAATAAAACCCCTCTACAAACCTTCTGTAGTACCCAGCTAACCCTAAGAAACTACGAACCTATGTCGGAGTTATGGGTCTAGGACAAGTCTTCACGGCCTCAATCTTCTCTGTCTTTACCATAATTCCCGCATCTGATACAATATGGACTAAAAAAGCCACAGAGCTCAACCAGAACTCACACTTAGAGAACTTTGCGTAAAGTTCCTGCTCTCGAATAACCTGAAGGACTGCTCGCAAATGATGTGCATGCTCAACTTTGGAATGCGAATACACCAAAATATCATCAATAAATACAATCACAAACGTGTCTAGATAAGGCCTAAATATGCTATTCATCAGGTCCATAAACATTGCCGGGGAATTGGTCAATCCAAAAGACATCACCAAAAACTCAAAAAGCCTATATCTAGTTCTGAAAGTTGTCTTCGGAATATCTTTCTCCCGAACTCGTTCTTGATGGTACCTTGATCTCAAATCAATCTTCGAGAACTACTTAGCACCTTGTAGTTGATCAAACAAGTCAACGATCCTCGGAAGTGGATACCTTTTCTTTATAGTAGCTTTGTTCAGCTGTCGATAATCGATACACATCCTCAACGAGCCATCTGTTTTTCTTATAAATAATACTGGTGCACCCTATGGTAAAGCACCATCCCTGATAAAGCCTTTATCAAGAAAATCCTTCAGTTGATCCTTCAACTACTTTAGCTCAGCAGAAGCCATTCTGTAAGGAGGGATAGATATGGGTTGTGTACCTCGTAGAATATAGATAGCAAAATCAATTTCTCATTCTGGCGAATACCATGAAGATCATCTGGAAATACATATGGAAACTCATTAACCACCGGAATAGATGGGATAATCGGTGGTTATACATCCATAACCCTAACTCGAACAAGATGATAAATGCAATCCTTAGTAATCATCCTTCTTTCCTTAAGATAGGAAATAAACCTACCTTTCGGCATTGTTGTATTACCTTTCCATTCTCACACTGCCTCTTTTAGAAAATAAAATCTAACAATCTTCGTCCAGCACTCAACATTGGCATAACAAAACGCTAGCCAGTCCATACCCATAATGACATCGAAATCGACCATCTCTAACTCTACCAGGTCTACAGAGGTTTGACGATAGATAATTTCTATTGTGTAACCTCGGTAGACTCTATTGGAAATAATAGACTCACTAACTGGTGTAGACATAATAAAGGGTCGACATAATGACTCTGCTTCTATAGACAACTTCCCCACAATAAATGGAGTCACATAGGATAGGGTAGAACCTAGATCTATCAAAGCATAAACACAATGAGAACAAACAATCAATGTACCTGTCACAACGTCACGTGATGACTCTGAGTCCTGTCTGTCAGCTAGTGCATACACACGGTTCTAGCCACTACTAGAACTAGATTCTCCTATTTTCATCTACCTCTACCTACTTAATTTTGAGTTCCACTCCCCGCAGAATGTGCTAATGAGGAATAACCTACTACTACTGACCTAGTCGACTAACCAATACCACCTTGACCTATGGTCGGGCAATTCCTCCACACATGCCCCTCCTACCCATAAGAATAACAACCTGTGGAACCCTGCCTACATCTCTCAAAATGCATCCTACCGCATGTAGCACAACGCAGCGGGCCTGACCTGGCTTTGCTTGAACTCATCTGTTGCTGAGAGCTAGATGCCCGTGAACCCTTTCCTGGACCTGACTGTCCATGATGATCAAGTCTACTATCTTGTAATTGCGGTAGTGGAGGTCTAGGTGGCCTACTAGGATATCGAGGTTTGGGACCACCGTGAAACTCTCCCTGTGAACTAGTAGGCCTAGTCCTCTTCTGTTGCTCTCTATCAACCCTCTCCTTCACATACTACTGATGTCGACACTCTTCTATGCTTTGTGCAAAGGCCTGAATTCGTGAGATATTCTTATTATCATTTAGGGCAGCGGTAGTGCAAGCATCGATATAGTTTGAATCAAGCCATCCAATAAATCTTCGCATCCTTTCATGCATCGTATCAACAAAAGTTGGTGCATACCTAGACACTGAATCAAATCTCAGGCCATACTATCGGACACTCATGTTTCCCTCTCGAAGGTTTAGGAATTGATCTACTCGGGCATCCGGGATCTCTCGAGGCAGATAGTGATCTATGAAAGCTTCAGTAAAGCTATCCCAAGAGGGTGGAGGTGCATCTTTCCCCTGGATCTTTCTCAACTCTCGTACTACAATACTACAACATCACGCAGTCGAAATGCTGCTAATTCAACTGACACAGTCGCTGAGGCATTCATGACCCTGAAGATCCTGTGAAGTTGATCAATAAAATGTTGAGGGTCCTCCCTTCGATCTGTCCCTGTAAAATCTGGAGGACTCAAAGCTAGAAACTCTTGAACTTCCAGGACCTTCGAAAGGTCCAACAACTCCTGACACAACTGGCTGGCGCTGTGCAGCTACTAATTGTGCTAACATACACACTTCACTCTTGAAATCATGATCAGATGGAATAGAAAGAGTTGGAGGTGGTACTTCTGGTGGTGTTGGGGATCCAGTATCCCTCAAAGGATCCTGAGTTTGTGGAGAAGCTATAGTGAGTTGAGAAGATGTCTCCTTCTGGGTCACACAATGGGTTGTGTCTGCCGATGGTACCTTGCCAGTACCCTCACCTACAGTTGTGTCTAGCCCTTGGCTGGTTGTGGTTTGTCTTGTATCAACCATATCTCTCTGTATACAAACATGAATGATAAGCTCAAAAACTCAACGCTTAAGACACAACTCTATAGCACGAGGCGAGCAGAAGAAGGATAACCAATCTAACATGCCTTGTAGCTTCTTGCTTATAAAATGTGGTGCACAACACATTTATAAACAAGTTTCTACTAGACACGGCTTGCAGACTCTCTAGGACACGACGTTGCTCTGATACCAAGTTTTTCACGCCCCAACTCAAGGGGCGCAACTGGCACCTAATGCCAAAACTTGGGTCTGAGCCGACCCTGCTTAGCAATTTTGTAATGGCAGGGAGAAGCCACACATAGTTAAGAAAACAAACAAGTATATCTCGGCTTAAAAATATTCCCTTGGCCGACAAGGCCCCTGTCAACAACCCTATAAAGAACATAACTACTCCCACGATTCATATTGAAAAATCAGCTACTACATAAACCTTGTTTGGGCCGTCGAGGCCACCATGATATCTAGGAAAATATAAATACTATATGGGCAGCCAAAACCGCCATTATCTCTATACAAAACGAAGAAATAATATGTGTCAAGACAATAAAACAAATAATCACCAAACTTTGGCCAACCAACAAACAAGTCCAACATAGATAATAACGTGGCTATACAACCCGACACAATAGTTTGCAAGCCTCTAAGAGTAGTAAAGCTTGGTCAGGACAGGGCCCTGACGTACCCAAAAACTATATGCAATAAAATCCAACAAACCTTTAAACTCTGGAAGCTCCGAAGGAAATGGTCTAGCCAACCTACTAGAACTCAATCGTGCTGCTGGAGAAGTCTATTGAGTCGTTTATCGGGACCTGCAAGCATGAATGCAGCGCCCCCCCCCCCCCGCCACAGTAATGGGGTGTCAGTATGAAATAATGTACAGAGTATGAAAGGCAATAGACTAAATGAGCAAGTATCATAATATACCAAAAGCAATCAGGTAAGGAAATCAAAATTAAGATAAGCATGCTAACCCATAAGCCCAGAAGGTGCCAAATCAATCTACATACCCTTATCAATAGCCCCTTGTCTTTGTAAGAACTCACATAACCCTTTTAGGTAACGATAAAGCCCCGTAGGTAGCGCATAGCCCTCTTAGGCAACATCATAGCTCTATAGGCTGCACATAGCCCTCTTTTGCATCAACATATCCATATAGGCAACACATAGCCCTCTTTGGCGTCAAAATAGCCCCATAGGCAACACATAACTCTCTTTGGCATCAATATAGCCCCATGGGAAACACATAGCCCTCTTAGGCAATAACATAGTCCTCTTAGCCAACATCATAACCCCCACAGGCAGTTCATAGCTTAACAGCTAACCACAATAGCCCCAAGGGTGACAACAAACAATTAAATAGGCTAAAAGCGAGCAGTTTAACTATAAATAATATATATGAATAGTCTCCAAGTCGTTCCTAACTTAGGGTCGTTCTTAACAGATTATGAGTCCCTAAAATGAGGGTTTATAACCACTCAATCAGCCTACCACTCACAATTATATCTACAAGCTCACCAACATTAACTACCCTATTATATCACTCTCAAGCTTTAAGGAAGCATGCCGAACGAAGGGAATAGCCCTAACATACCTTTTGCTTTATAATTTATGCTGAATAATACCTCTGTCTGTACCACTACAACACTAAAAAAAATTAAACTCAATCAGTAATTATGGACAAGAATTACTACGAAAATTCGACAATCGATATGGATTCCTATCGTAAATTACAATATGAGACCTAAAGTATCCATAAACTGATAAAAGATGGTTCCTACATTTCTTTACTCGACAAGAACACCTGAATAAAATCAAACCACTGAAAAACCCATGCTGCCACAACCTCCACGGAGCTACACCGCTCAATTCACCATGAAAACTATACCAAAATGATGAGCTCGCGATGTAGGGAAATTTTTGATAAGGAGCCAAGAAGAGATCATGAACACACAAGGACTATTTGAGGAGTAAGTCTCTGATTTTTCTGGGTTTCTTACGAGCTGGAAAGTAGAAAAATGAAGAAGATGCTATCTTATAAGGTTCCACCGACCTAGGGGACCCACTAGCCGCCTCTACTGCGCACCTGGTACAAAAAGGTGAATATCTCTCTATTTTGATGTTGTATGAATGAACGGTTTGATGTGTTATAAACTAGACTCGTAGACCTTCGATTCGATATATTATAGGCCCTTTAACTCGTCTTATTTTGGGATAAAACATCCGAGACATTTGCACTAAATTTCAGAGAAATCTTTAAAAGAAACTTGCGATAACTTTCGCCAACTTTTATTACTAAACTCGCTTAACTTCAAAACTTAAGATGTGAATCTTGAGAACTTAAAATATGACCCACATCATTACTTATATATTAATCACTATTCATCTTTCCATGAAGGTACGAGTTAAGTTAGAGTTCCGAAAAGTCAGGGTGTTACACCATGACAATAGATACTTCTTATTTTTTTCTTATTGATATTTTCATATCACTAGATTTGAGGATTTTGCCATTAGCTCGCAATATGGTAATGTTTGTGATATATCTAATCTTGAAGTCATCTACCAAAGTTTATCCCACTTTGACAACCTCAATGATTTTTTTATCCCATCATACACAACATTCTTTCATAGTACTTAGTCTTTTGAGTTCGAATAAACATTTCAATGATCTCACGTTCGGACATGAGATGCTGAAATCTTGCAGCCTCTTCTCTCCAATAAAGAGTGTACTCTCGATAATTCTCTGTAGACTTTTGTTTGATCTTCTCAAGCTAGTAGCTATCTGAGATAACTTCTACAATATGTCCAAATCTTTCAAAGAAATCCTTTTTGAGTGCCTTCCAACTCAGCCATTGTTTAAATTCTTATGATGTAAACCACTTTAAAAATTCTCCATTAAGACTTTGACTGAAGAGGCGCATAAAGAATATTTCAGTTTTCCCAACTCCTACGAGTTGATCATAATAAACTCTCAAATGTGCCAGAAGATTGCCAGTTCCATCAAAAGTGTTGAACTTTGGTACTTTAAACTCTTTTGAAAGGTCCAAATTCGGATAAATGCATAAATCTTCATATTTTAAACCCGCAACATTTGGAGAGTAATGAAGTTTTTCATCACTTTTGCAATTTCCTCCTTCATTCTCTGCTTAGAAATTTACACTTTGGCCTTCCACCACTTCTCCATCTCCTCATAGTGGTTATGTTAAATATATGGGGTGTAAACACGATATGATTTCGCGAGGAGTAGGTTATGCAAAGTGGATTTTAGAGGCATAGGTTGAGTGGCAGGTGGGTTTTGAATGTTTTGATTAAGGATTTGATATATGGCAGGAAACATTTGAAAAATATTGGTATTTAGATTTTTAGGAGGTGGTGGAGTTTGGTAAGATGAGCTACCATGATGTGGGTTAGGGGTAGTTAAGACAATAGTGGGAGTTTTCTGGGTCGGGACGTCATGAGTGTTATTCGAGACATTTTCTAGAGGATTCTAAGGATGAAGATAGAGTGGAAGCCTTCTTTTTCCTAGAACGAGATTATTGGTGGCAATAAAGACTTCTCAATTTCCTAGTGCGTTGTATCTCACTTTTCATTTTAAGTAATTTGTTGCACCAGTTGTGCAATCACCTCATTTTGTTTTGAAATTATAGGATCACTTATAGCAACATCAGTCAAAATAAACATCCTCATTTTTTCCAGTCATCTTTCCTTTTCCTTTTAACAGACTTTGATCGGGAAAATCTTTTTCAGAGACTTTAGACCTCTTGATGTATAGATGTTCAATTAGTCTCTCAACACAAATAAATTTGAATTACCTAATAAAGAAAAAAAAATGAAAAGTTAAACATGTGTATCTGTACATGATAGCTAATACAAAATATCACATAAAGAGGAAACCACACAAGAGTTGCTTTATTTGAAAATAAATCAGCCCACATGTATAGAAAAATGACTAAACAGATAGAAATTTATCTATTTAATTTTGAGATTAGTTTATCAATAAGGTTGATTTATGTTGAGTCAAGGTCTTCTTACATCTTCAACTATTGTACTCCCAACTTTTGTTGATGTTGATAGTTACAAGTCTTCAATTTTCTTGTAAAATGAAGGGGGGATCTCAAAGAAATATTGCAGGCCTTGAAAGACTGCCTGGTATCTCACAATGAAAAAATTAGGCCCTACGTAGTTTGATTAGCTTGAATTTCTTTTTTATTTGAGATGGCCAAGTAACCTTTTTCTAAGATGAGAGAGTAAGATTTAGGATTTGAAAGTGAAGTTTAAATGTTGTTATGAAACTAAAGACTCAAGAAGTATTTGGACGCATGATCTTTGATAAGCTAATTACGCTATATGGGTAATTGAAATTTAACAATAATTTGCTGAAATATTGTAGGTAGGCCGGACTTTTAATGCAATAACTTTCTCTCAAACAACTATTACGGATCAGGTGATTTCTTTCAAACATCAACAAGCTTTAACAAGATAACCAGCCCACAACCTTAATGCGTCCACTCTCTCAAGCTAGATGGGTAGAATTGGGTTTAGGATTCACTCTCTCGAGCTGAACCCATACCAACCCAATACCTACAAATCATTAATCAAAAGCTTTGGTTCCAAAACCTCTCTCTCAAGCAAGCCAAGAACTCAAAATTAGAATTGCATTTGCAACTACAATTCATGGATTAAAACACAGCTAATGATTGAACCACATTAAAACAGCAATTTCGTCATCAAACAACAATACCCATAAGATAATTAGGCAAATAAACACATGATCACACCCCAAAAATTGGGGTTTTAGCTACACATCATAAAAATAGAGAAACGATTACCAAATACATTAGCCATGATATGGGTAAAGGTTCTCAAGTCTTTACAATGGTCCAAATTGAGTAAATTCAAAAACCCACTTGCAAATCTTCAAGTTTGAGCCTCAAAAGCTTCAAAGTCTACAATGGAACTCAAAAATTAAGAGAAATCATTTCTAAATGATCGCATGATACTAAATCTTCATTTCAAATTTCAATTTATAGTTGCCCATTTTTTGGCCAGAAAAGCCATTGGGCGAGATAAGTCGGGCTTCGCCGAATAGGTCGACGATCCGCCATTTGCTCCAATCCATCTCCAGTTTGCATTGGTCAGTTGTCCTCAGGGTTCTATGACATTAGGAGATTAAGGTGAATATCGGGGAGTGGATCAGCGATTCGCCGAATGCCCATTTATGTTGCCAACTTGGTTTTTTTCCCAAGGCTGGCATGCTGGAACTTTAGGCGAGCTAGAAGAGCCACTCGACGGTGTGCCGAGCGGTCTTGGCGATCAACAGGATTGCTTTTCTTCACTTCTTTAGATTGTTTTCTCATTTTTTGCCCAGTAGTGTCCTTGCCTTGCTCCTTAGCCTTAAATGCTGCAAATCAACACTTTAACATCAGTTTAAAGCATAAATTGGGCATTTGAGGACGCTAAAACTATCAAAACAAAGCCCTAAATGAGTCGAAATCTGAGACTCATCAACATTTTCGATATATAATGATTTGATATATGTGCTTAAAGAATTCTAGAAAAAAATTCAAAAATGAGTAGGTTAGAATGTCTCAAAATAAAGTAACACATTCACACAAATAGTCATAGTATATAACATGTAAATAATTATTGTGCATTCTGAACAAATATGTGACCCTTTGTATCAAAGGTAGGCCAAACAATTTGAAGAATGTATAATATAATTTTGAACATTCCATTGCCCCTAAAACCATAATATACAGACTTTACGAATAAACTAGATGAGGATACATAACAAGAAAAACTGAAATATCATGAATGGGCAAATAAAATATTGATGGGCAAATAAAATATCACGTAATGTCCAACCACCACTAAAACACATAATCGACAGGAATGAAGGATGTAATGAGATGCAATGCAATGCGACAACATGAAATGATATGCCTCAAATGCCAAGTACTCTCCCAATCGTATATACACGATACTTTTTGGAAAGACATCGAGAGTTTGTGACCCATGGGAACTCGCAAGGTCAAAATACCGACACGGATGATCTCCACGTGTATGTGAAGACAATCTCAATGTACAATCATAAAATCAAATAATCTCCAACACAGAGGATCTACACGTGCCTAACTTAAAATCATAACATATCTCAATCCCTATCACAGACCATTTGCACTTGCCCAACTTATAATTAATCTCATGTCAATGCATGCACACAATATAATAAAAATAAAAGGGGATGATGATGCATCTCAATCAATCAAATATTAGTATGATATATAATCACCTCTTCTATCACAAATATACGGGTTTAATAAAGAAACACAATCACACAAAAGAAATCAAGTCAATAATACATCAACTAATGCCCATATGCTTTGGAATTCTCAGACTACAATCTGTCATTCTATAGTAATAAACTTTCTCTTCATAACACCCGTACTCGTACCAATGCCAGTCACACCATTGGTACGAGACCCACATCTTTCTCCCTTACCCATTGACTATTCCATTTTTAATATTTAACTAGAAAAAATATCCTTCAATGAATTCTGAAAGTTTTAACATACATTGAAAGTCGAACACGTACCACAAATTCCTCGAGAGTTCGCCTTTCTATTTCGTAAAGCTTCTGAATGTTCTGAATCAATGAATATGCAATATTGGTAAATAAACGAGTCTGTAGACATCCATATTACTATATGTCTAGCCAAGACCCAAAACTCACCCTAATCTATGACTAAATTCATAACTCTTGGTGCTAACTAATATGTCAAGTCTCTTATTCCAAAATTTTAAGTCTAGAGTTAAGTCTATGAGCCTTCTAAGGTTTCTCATACACAGCAGTTCAACCCTTAGACCCCTACTAGTGGGGGTAAGAAAGTGAGAAAACACATCGCTACGAAAATGTGAACATTCGCTCAAAGTTGGTGTTGCCCCCAGAGGATCAAAAATCTTGCATCTCGTGTTCTCTCAATTATAATTGCAAGGGCTTTATATAGGCTCAAGGTAGAAGGGGAACTGTAACACCCCGCACGAACTAGTAAGACCTAGCTAAGGCTTTACTAAATCTAGTAGGTTGACCTAGAGCCTCACATGTTAGTTTATGGTTGGAACCATGTTTAAATGATGAAAAATGGCTATTGAAGTTAGTTTGGTGACTTTAGAGGTCAAACGTCAAGAAACGACCACGACGTCCGGAAACTAGTCTTTGGTGCTAGTGTGGGTGCTAGTGTCTTGTCGTGGTGTTTGGTGCGTCGTTTGAGGTCTAAAACCCATAGGAGTGACTCTTATTCATAGATGGACATGTTTAGGGTCCAAAAGACCGGGTGCGAACTCCCCAAGGACCACCCAAAAGGTCCTTGAGGAGGACCCCAATATCTACCCTAAAGTTGTAAAAAGGTAGCAGGACCTACGAGACCCATCTACGGCCAGTAGACTGGTCTACGGACCGTAGGTCTAGGTCGTAGGTGGGGACTTAGTCTTGGGAGGCTTGGCTCCCAAAAAGGGAGCCTCTGAACAAAACGACGAGAGTACAGCACGGGCCGTAACCCCACTTACGGCCCGTAGGTGGGTGGCCGTAGGTACTGCCAATTTCCAGCCTTCTAGTCTTAAGTTGGTGATTAAAGATTAAGTTAGTTAATTGACTAAGGGCTTAAGAGGTTGTTTAGCTAGTTGATTACTCACCTTTATAAGCTAGCAAGACCTTAAGCTAAGTCATGAATTCATTTAGAACCAAGACCCTCAAAACAGTCCCCTAAAATAGTTTTAGTTTTAAGTTAGGAGTGAGGGTCAACTTTAAATGGTCATATCTCATAGATCAAAACGAATTAGGTGGTCCACTACCTATCCAATGAAAGGTCTCTAAGTGCTCTTTCCAACGCCACTGAGTTTGCCCAATTCCGATCTCAGAGTAAAAAGTTATGGCCGAATAGGGAAGCACTGTTAGTCCCAGGTCCAATTGATGGACCCAAACTATGGACGGTAGATCAAACGACGGTCCGTAGGTTGGGGTCCGTAGATGCTGCCAGTTTTGTGACTTTTAGCTTTAAGTTGGGGGTTTGGGAATTAAGTTAGTTGATTAATTAAGGGCTTAGGGGGTCGGTTAAGTGGTTAAATAACCTCCTATAAATAGTTAATAAGACCCTAAACTAAGTCATTAACCCATTATAATTTAAAGACCCAAATCTAACCCAATTCTTTTCCCTCCCAAAATTCTCTCTCAAAACTCTCTCAACTCAAGACTCCATTGAAAAACTTGGAAGGAGCTTAGCAAGAGCTTGTAGATGGGAGGTTTCACATGATATTCATAGGGTTTAACTAAGGTATAGTTGCTCTTCACTCTTGGGATCCCTTTCCCCAAAAGGTCCTTCCAAAGATGGTTTTCAAAATCCCCCAAATTGTAGATTTCAATCCAAAAATGTGGGTCTTCTTTCTAAATGTTGAATTGTTGTTATAAACTGAATTTGATTGATGATATATGAACAATTATGGATGAATTCATGTAGTGTTGGTGATTTTTGAAGAATCCCCCATGAGACCATGAGACCCATGTTTCCCCTTCTTTTTCCAATTCTAACCCTAGTTTGTGTCGAATAGTGATTAAAGGTTATGAATTGAATGTGATGCTATGTAATTCATGTTTGTATGATGATATTACCCTAAATTATGTATGATTACTATGGAATTAGGGTTAAGTCTTGAATAGGGCCTTCAAAGCTATGAGGAGATGATATCAATGTGATTCTTTATGTATTGTTGAATGTACTTGCTTAATTCATGTATGATGAAGTTGGATGATGGTTCCCTTTTCCCTCTAACCCTAGTTGGTAATTGAGCATGTTATGATGAGATGCAATGCAAGTATGAATGTTGTGAGATGTTGGTATTATTGTTGTTATGTTGAATTGAAGGTAATTCTTGTTAACACAATATGAACATGCTATGAGTAAAGGTGTTTTATATGAAAGGCTTTCTCACACATGTACACACACACATGAATGAATGAAGTCATTGCTAATGTAATGAATGTGAGTCTCTTGAAAGGTTTCATCAATTGTACTCTAAACTAGTCTATGTTATGCATGGTATGATAATGTGAAAGGTCATTCTCACATGATGAAGGTTCTTGATGAAAGGTTTTCTCATCTATGAACTTTTGAGCTTTTATGACTATATGAGGGGTATTCCCCTAAAGGTATTCCAATGACCTTAAATGGTAATGTAAAGACTAATGACTACTTTAAAAGGTGAATTACTTAGATTGTAATGATGTTATACTTAATGTGTTGTTGTGGTGTTGATGACCTAGTTTCATCATCCTTAACCCTCTACACTTGAATTAGCTATGAAGTATGTATGTATGTTATGGTATGATTGCTATATGAATGAAAAGTAGTTCTCATGATTATAGTGTAATGTAAAGTGAAAGGTTTACTCACTTGCTAAGTGTTCCTAAAGT